>NC_081406.1:360434538-360743844 GCF_030272615.1 Cryptomeria japonica | reverse complement strand
TACATTTAAAGCATCTACCTCTAGTAAGCAAAAGATAGTTTGGAAGGAGATGTATGCTAAAGATTTGGAGGACATTGAGATAGAGGAAAGAGAACTTGAAGAGCTGGAAGCCCTGATTGCTAGAAGAATTCCTAAAGGACTGACTAGAAGTAAGTATGAAGGAAAAGTGTCTTTTAGATGTTTTTCATGCAATAAGATTGGTCATTTTTCTTCTAGATGCCTTGAAAGAGCAACTAGGAATCATGAAAGATTTGTGAAGAGTTATAAGCGTAATCTGGAATATCAGAACATACCTAGATTTAGAAGGAATAAGGATAAATCATGCTATTATGCTAGTGATGATGATTTTGGTATTACTGATGATGATGGCGATGAATGTGTAAGTGGATCGGACAGTGGAAGCTCAGGTAAAGATTGGGTTTTTATTGCTATCAGAGATGATTCTCTGGAACCTTTCATTGAAGAAAATCATATTGAGGAGAAGGCTTTAGCTGCTAATATTGAAGAAAATGATAAATAGTTTATAGATAGTGGATGCTCACATCAGATAATGGTGACAAGAGAAAATTTCTATCACTACAAGAATTTGATGGCGAATTAGTCAGATTTGGAGACAACAAGGCATGTAGGATCAAAGGCAAGGGAATAATATCATTGGATGGTAAGACTACTACTGATTATGTTTATTATGTTGAAGGCTTGAAGCATAATATTTTAAGTGTAGGTCAGATGGTGAATATAGGATTTCATTTGCAATTCAAGGATGGGAAATGCAAGATCATCAATAGATCTAGATTGGAAATTGCTTTCGAAACCCAAACCAATGGAAACATCTTTCATTTGAACTCTAGTGAGAAGGCTTTCTTGATTGCTTAGATTGATGAAAGATAGTTAAGGAATAAGAGGATGTGTCACATAAATTTTTATTACATAGTGAAGATTAGTTCAACACAGATTGTCAGAGATTTGCGCAAGATTGTCAAACCTCAAAATTTAGTATGTAGAGAATGTCAAATGGGTAAGCAAGTCAGAACTTCTATTATCAGCATACATGATAAATATAATTAAATTCTTGATCTTATTCATACTGATTTGTGTGGACTGACAAGGACTAAAAGTTTTCAAGGTGATAGATACTCTATGTTACTTATTGATGATTATTGTAGAATGATGTGGGTAACATTTCTGAAAGAAAAATCTGAAGCTCTTGAGAAATTCAAAATATTTAAAGTTATGACTGAGACATGACTAAAGATAAAGTGTTTAAGATCAGATCAATGTGGTGAGTTTACATCTGGTGAATTCAACAACTTTTGTGAGAGGAATGGAATTAGAAGACAACTTTCTGCACCTAGGACTCTATAGCAAAATGGATTGGTGAAAAGGAAGAACATAACCATATTGGATGTTGCCAAGAGAATGATGACATAATCTAGATTGTCTAATATCTATTGGAGGAAAGCTGTCAATATGACTGTATACACTTTCGACAAAGTACACATTAAAGGTGATATTGGTAAGACTCCTTATGAATTATGGTTTGGTCATACTCCTACTATTAGATATTTCTGAATTTTTGGAAGCAAATGTTACATTAGAAGAGATAATGCAATAGGAAAGTGTGATCCTAGAAGTGATGAAGGAATATTTTTGGTTTATTCTACTAAGAGAAAAGCATATAGATATTATAATAAAATATTGAATACGATAATTGAAAGCATAAATGTCAAGGTGGATGAGCATGGCAGTAATTAGATCAGATCATATGACTATGGACCAGAAGATGAATTTATCAGACCAGAATTGGTAATGCAAGAATTCATTCAGAATAGTGAACCAGTGACACTGGTAACATAAAAAACCTCAACTGTGATAGAGGAATGACAGAGAGAGTCAAAAAATCAAGAAAAATCAAAGACTCCCAGGTATGTGAAACTAAATCATTATGAAGATTAGATCATTGGAGATAAAAGGAAAGGTGTGATGACTAGAAGAAGATTAGCTATTGAAGAGGTATTTTTGATTTCTCAAATTGATCCAGAATCATTTATTGAAGCAAGTAAAGATGAAAATTGGATGAAAGCAATGGAAGAGCAATTAGATCAGATAGAAAAGAATAAGACATGGGAACTAGTTCATAGACCTAAAAACAAGAATATTATTGGAACTAAATGGGTTTTTAGGAACAAATTAAATGAGGAAGGTCAAGTTGTGAGGAAAAAGGCTAGATTGGTTTGCAAAGGTTATTCACAGGAAGAAGGAGTTGATTATGGTGAGACTTATGCCCCGATTGCAAGAATTGAAGCGGTAAGACTATTTCTTGCCTATGATGCACACAAGAACTAAAATGTATATTAGATGGATGTCAAATGCACATTTCTGAATAGAGATCTTGAGGAGGAAGTCTACATTGAGAAACTTGATGGATTTTCTTTATTAGAAGACAAGGACATGTTTGTAGATTGAAGAAAGCTTTATATGGACCAAAACAAGCCCCTAGAGCATGGTATGTTGATAAGACAAATATCTTTCAAAGATTGGTTTTAGCAAAGGTAATGTTGATAGTAACTTATATTACAAAATTGAGCATGATGACATACTGATCATTGAAGTCTTTGTGGATGATATCATTTTTGGAGGAGAAAATAGGTTATGCATGAAATTTGCTGATGATATGAAGAATGAATTTGAAATGTCTATGATTGGTGAGATGAAATTTTTCTTAGGTTTGCATATTACTCAAACTAATAAAGGTATTTTCATTTGTCAAACTAAGTATGCAAAGGAATTCCTTAAGAAATTTGGACTTGAGAATTCAAAACCTGTCTGTACTCCTATGATAACTTGTTGCAAATTGTCAAAGGATGATGAATCCCCTAAAGTGAATCCAAGTAGATACAAATAAATGATTGGTGGATTGTTGTACTTAACTTATACTATACCTAAAATTATGAATGATGTTTGTATTCCTTGTAGATTTTAGTCAGATCCTAGAGGAACTCATGATATTGTTGTCAAGAGGATATTCAGATATTTGGGAGGTACAACAAACCCTGGGTTATGGTATCCAAAGAATGTTGATTTCAGATTATGTGCCTATACAAACTCTGATTAAGTAGGAGATGTGGATGACAAGAAGAGCACTACTGACGATGAAGTATTTCTTGGAAAGAAGTGTTAGGTCCCAGAGACAACTGAGAGGGGGGGGGTTGAATCAGTTGGCAAATAAATTCAAACCAAAAACTACTTAACCAACTTAATGCTTAATACTAGTAAACCAGTTAAGTATGTCGGTAGACAGTGTTAACAATTATTTTCTATAATGGTAAAGATTAATGCATGAAACATAAACACAAAGTCATCCACAACACATGACACCAATATTTTTACGTGGAAACCCTGTAAGGGGAAAAACCATGGTGGGAAACCTTACCCACAATCATATGATACTACTATAGATAGTAAGTGTGCATAAATGGGGTAAAGGCCAACAACCTAGAGCTCACTGCTCAATCAAAAAAAGGGAGTCACACTGACTACAGTTGGATGGTTAAATCCAATAAGAATGTACTGTACAAGATAGCATCTTCATATGCTAGATTCAGTACCGGTGTAATGCTGATATGCTTTCACAAAAACCTAGCTTCACCTTCAAATAATATCTTCATGTATAGCTCTGCTTAATCTCGCATATACCTTCACACACTTATTTTTTGCATTCCACATTCGATCTTACAAATAAGATCTTACATTTATACCATAACCTAAGACCAATTTTAGTAGGTCGGCTCTACAAGATATTACAATAAAACATTTTACAAACAATATAATATCTGATGCAATAACTGATTAAACATGTTGGCTTAATGAATTTACAAAAATAATTAATCATCTCCATAGTGTGCCCTACTGATCTAGAAAAGATAAACCTGCCGGTGTAACCCTAAGTAACCCTGGACCTATTTGCCGGTAAAAGAAAATATGCAAATATGAATATACCAATGATTAATTCATTAGGATAAGATGTCCACATGATTTTTTTGACATTACCAGGTGTCTTCCATATCATTTCAAGTGTCGATGATCATTATATCTTTTCAATGAACCATATACCAGTAACTGTGCAATAGTTACTTGCTTGTTGGTGAATGTTGCTGGATCTACAAAGTGCTAGTGTTTTAGTAGGTGTTGACATCAATGATAAAACCATACCAAAATACCAATAATCTCCCCCTTTGGCATTGATGGCAACATTGTTAGGATTCCCACAGATACTGAGAGGGGGGCTAAATCAGTATCTAACTGGTAATTAAAATTTCTTAACTTAAAACATGCAAAACATAGTATAACAGTGTACCGGTAAGCAAGAAATAATGCAATAAACAGAATTAAGAACATCCACATGAAAAGCACACCATAACACAAGGATTTAACGAGGAAACCCGGTGTGGGAAAAACCTTGGTGGGATTTGTGACCCACAATATCCACTTACTGGCCAATAAAAGAATATTACTTACAATAGGGGCCTGCACATGCAAGAATGCCAACTGCCTAGAGCTCACTGCTCAAATAGGAAGTCTCACTGACTTACAATGTGGATTATACAAATCCAATATCTTGTACTGCTTTACAATAGCATCTATAATGCCTGATCTAGTACTGGTTGCTGCTCTGCTTCTTACATAAATCCTTTAACCTATATTTCACATAATAGGTTTGCCTTAATATTTCACATACATCACTTTCTTCACTTAATTACCTCATTCCAAAATGTCTACAATGATCTCTTTTATATACAAGAGTCATTTTACAATATGCCAAGTCGGCTTACAAAGTTTTACAATAATAAACAAAATATAATATAACAAAATCATGTTGGCCTCTATGTTAGTATACTTCCTTTCTCTGTGCTAGTGCTGGTGTCCTAAGTGCCGGTGTAGAGTGTGATCTATTGATGCTGGTGCACTAACTTGTTAGTGTAATGCCTTGCCGGTATAATGCCTTGTCGGTGCCATAGCATTGTAAGGTTTCCATCAATGACAAAACCTTCAATCACATACAATGTCTCATTGGAGTGTGCATATGCCAACAATCTCCCCCTTTGGCATTGATGGCAACACTCATGAGAAATTTCAAAAAGTGTATCCAAAAATGTGAAGTCCAAAAATGTTACCAAAAATGTGTGTGCTCCCCCTGAGCATATGATTCCTGTGATATTGAATTTTCTCATCCCACTACTCCCCCTTTGGCATCAATGAAAAAGGTTGTCAAGATGTCAGTAGAGTTTGTAGGTTCAACCTTGTAACTGGGTAGTTACAATTTGAAATAGATCCGCCAAAATCAAGTTTATACTCTCCATAAACTTTTTACTATCTCTTATTGTTGTCTCTATTCTGTTATCTATACCAGTGAGATGTTGCAAATGCTCTGCCGGTGTTTTCTGTCCTTGTATTAGTGCCTCAGATATTTCCTTCTGCAGTGATGCTAGATAGTCCAATCTTGGACTCAATTTTAATCTTAGATGCTTTGCCTTATTCACTATTCTCTCCTTTTCTCTTTCCAATTTAAGTAATTCATCCTCAAAATTTGTTATTTTCTATTCAAAAACTAATAGTGTATCAGGTGAGTTGACAAAATTATCTGCAAGTTTATTGATTTCATCCTATACCTTGCTCATCTTCTTATCTATATCTACAGTCAAAAAGTTTGTCTTATAGGTGTCTTTGTACAGAGTTTTGTACTCTTTCAATAAATTACACAATTTCGGTAGAAATGTGTAAAAATCTCTGGTACACTTCTTTATTTGCTCATCAAAGAAATTCTGCTTTTCAATTTCTACTTTGTCCTTCAATGTCTCTTCCTTTATTTTCTCAATGTTTTATGTGATATATTTACACAAGGTATCAAGTTTTCCTAAAGAATCTTTATTGTCTATATTACAGTTAGGAGCAATTACCTTCAAAATTGGTATGGTATCATCAATTGCCTTATAAGCTTGTGAGCTGCAATCTGTTATCTTTTTAATTGAATCTAATAGTACCTCAGTCACATTAGTTGATTTGTAGCTTGATGATGAACCAACATTTTGAGTACCGCTAGTGGAAGTAACCAAGCTTGTATTGACCTCTGGTAGGTCTATTTGTGTTTACATTTCCCTAAGCAATGGTTTTTCTACTTCTCTAGTTGTCAGTGGCACTGTTTCCTTATGAACTTGTTCTTGTTCTTGTCGTTGTTCCTATTTTTGTTGTTGTTCCTATTCTGGAGCCTTTTGCTCTATTTGTCACATTATCTCAGTCTGAGTTTGAGTCTCTACCTTTTTCTCTTTGTCATCTGCCAGTTTCTTTTGTGTGTTATCAGTTTTCTCAGCTACTAGAGGCTCACTAGCCATTTCAGTTTTATCAGCTGTATCTTTGTCTTCCACAATGTTGATCTTTTGAGTATTAACATCCACAGTATATAAGACTTCAAGATTAGGATTACCATCCTCTACATCCATACTTTCAGCTATCGGTTGATCTTTTGTAACTGTTGTTTTTACCAGTGGAGTAATAAAAGGAGGTGGAGGTAAGTTGTCTTTAACCTTGATACTAGGTGGTCCACAAACTTTACCTTTACCCTTGTCTCTTTCTTTCTTATATATCTTTATAGGTTTGTGACTCATGTACTCTTCTTGCTTTTCTTTTTCCACTAGGAAAATGTCCCATGTATTTTCTGTCTCCTCAATCACCTCATTAACTCTTCCAACCATTAAAGCAATGTGCCGGTGTGCAGTAGAAAATACTAACCGGTTGGATTGAGCAATTAAGTCATCAATTTCTTTGGGTGAATTCACCAGATATACAACAAGTAGCTTTTCTATCTTTATTTTCTTATCTAGTTCTATTATTGCTTGTCTCCTTGCTTCCAGTCTCTTAAATAATTCATCTGGAACTTCATCTACTACTTCCATCAAAAATTTCTTATACATATCCATATCTAATATAACACTATTTTCAACTTGTTCTTTTTTATCAGATGTCAGAGTATCATATATTTTCTCTATATTTTTCAATTTCCCTTCCTCTGTTATTTCATTCAACAGTATGTCAAAAGGGGCCAAGTCCTTATTTATCCTCTTCTTCTTTTTGGGTGTTAGTTTTTTCTTCTTTGGTGTAGCCTTTCTTATCGAAGATCTCACTGCTTGTTGTTTTTGTCTTGTCCTCCTAGGTGAGGATGTGGTTGCCAGTGAGGGATCTCTTTTCCTTATAGCTCTTTTGAAAGTTGCAGGCATGTCACTCTCTAAAGAAGTACCTACCAGTGATAGGTGAGTTTCAGGTTGTGGAGCTGCTAACTCATCCTCTGTTATATCGGTTTGTTTTAACACATCTTCTTTAATGGCCTTTGCCTATCTAGAACCTTTTCTTACAACTACCTCAACCTTTTTCATTCTTTTCTTTGATTGTATTTGGCTTTCAATAGTTTCTGCACTACCAAATATTTCTTCCTTAGGTTCTCTAGGGGCTTCCAAAAGTACTTTAGCATAGGTTTCAATTATATGATCATTTGTTTCATAGCCCATCTTTGTTACCCAAACTGTCTTGGGGATGACTGCTTCCATCCAGATATCATCCTTCTTGATTACAAAGCATATTTCATCTTTATATTTGTCAACAATCTTTTGTGATAACCTAATTATTTTCTTCATTTTGACCTTTGGTGCTTGAAAGAAATCATGGATATTGTTTTCCTTATCTTCTCCCATATTATTGAATAGTTTTGTTAACTGTTTTCCTATTGGTATATCATATCCAAGTTATTTGTAGCCTATATCGAGAACCTATTTGGTTATATGTAGCATTAGACATACTAGCAGATTTCTAAACCTAAAAGTTCCTTTCTTGTCCTTCTTAATCTTGCCTAAGTTGTCAATAATTTTTCCTTCAACCACTCACATATATCAATCTTTGCATTATCAGTGACCATATCATAAGCACTCTTAATGCATAAACTTGAAATTGAATTAAGTCTATTTGCATGAGTAGCTTTATACCCCAATATCATGCTGATAAATCTCACATTAATGTCTGTTACATCATTTATTCTTAAGGACCTTTTGTCAGACATTGCACCAGTTAGGTTTGTAACTAGGTCATTGGATACCTTCTTAGTTTTGTCTGGCCTTTTACCGGTGGTCGGTAACCTTGTGATAGCTTTCATAGCTTCCTTAGTGATTTTGTGGATTGCATCTAGCCAAAAAAATTCACCATGTACCTTGCTCAAGACTATCCTAATCACATCCTTGGGAAATTCAAGAATGCTAAGGATCTTTGTAAATCCTAGGGTTTCAATGATCTTTTGTTCATCTTTTACATTGCTGGATTTATCACATATCACAATTTTAAACATGGTTTTGATCTCTTCATCTCCTAGTTCCTCAATGTTATAATGAATGTAAATTTTGGGGTCTTTAGCATAAGCAACTCCCTTAGGAATTTGGGAAAAAACACCTAAGGTATCATCTTTCTTTACTACCTCAGGAACTAATTGAAATACGGGCCTAGGTCTTTTTATAACTTCAACAACAGTATCCTTTGCTATATATTCAATTGTAGATGTGGATGCCATGATAAAATACCTTTTTCTACTTTTAGGATGGATGATTGCTTGAAGTGTTCTTGCCTCTTGCTCGAAATGCCTTAGCTCAGAATCGTCGCGCTCTTCGTAGGTTTGAAATCTCGGTGAAATGAAATGGAGCCAAAACCTCAATTTTATAGTGTATTTTCACCATCTACCACATTAAATGCATGCCGGTTAAGTATTCACTTAACATTGTCTACTGGTAATAAGTAATTTTCAACTTCTTATCTCTAACTGAGGGAATAATAGCATGTGTCATTAGATTGCCAAACCCTCAAGGAAACTTTCTTCAATTAGATCAAGAACTTCCTACTAGTGGAGCATTGTTCTGTCCTGCCAATGAAGCATCACTCTATCCTATTGGTGGAAGGGTATTCCCAATATTTAGATCAGCTTTTTTAATCCATTATTTCAAGAATTCTTGCTTAACCTCTTCAACTTTTTCTTTACCTTTCAAGCTAGAACTTTTTTTGTCTACCGGTGATCCTTTACTTCTACAGAATTTAGCAATATGCCCAATCTTGTTACATGCATAACAAGTTACATTATTCTTTTGAATAGATTTCCCATAACCTATGCTGGTTTATGTTCTGCATTGATTAGATAAATGTCCAAATCTTCCACAAACATAACATCTCACATTCATTCCGCAATTTTCAAAGTTGTGACCAACTTTGTTGCATTTTGAACATTGACTGGTGGGTGTGTTGATAGTCTAATAATTTCTAGATCTACATTCATTTTCTCTATGACCATACTTATTATAGTTAAAGAATTTTCCATTGAATTTATAAGCATTAGGTTGTCTTACTGGTTTGCTGTGATCCTGAGTATTTGTAGTACCGGAGCTTTCACCAACTTCAAAGCCAATTCCAGAAGTGTCACCTTTAGGTTTTTGATTCTTCAGCAAGGTACCAAGTTCCTCTGAACTTTTCTTGAATTTTTCTTTATGTTGATTTGTAGTTTCTAGTTCTCTTTCTAAGACCTCTTTCTATCTCATCAGTTCATTTGAGTCATTCTGAGTGTGCATCAGATCTATCTTCAACATGTCATTTTCATAGCTAAGTCTTGTGTTCTCATTTGCCGCATCACTTAGCTTTTTGGTCAATTCTTATTCATTCTTTTTCCTATCCTCAATCTCTTTACAAAATCTCATAGTCATATCCCGCATCTCATTCTTTGTTGTCATGTTCTCTTGTTTCAGCTTGCTTATCTGATCATTAAGTGATTCGTTTTTATCATTCTCATTTTGTAATTTTTCACAAAGTTCTCTTCTCTTATTTCTTGCAATAGTAAGATTCTCTTGAAGTGCCTGAATGATATCCTGAGCTGTCCTTAAATCATCTTCTAGTTTGATATTTTTCAATTTCTCTACATCATAGTTTGAAAGAGCTCCTTCAAGTTGCTTCATCAAATTTTCCATCTTTACCGGTGTCAAGATCTTCCTCAAGTTGTTAGGCTTCTGAAAATAGAGGACCAGGCTCTAATACCAATTGTTAGGATTCCCACAAATACTGAGAGGGGGGGTGAATCAATATCTAATCGGTAATCAGAATTTCTTAATTTAAAACATGCAAATCATATTATAACAATGTACTGATAAGCAAGAAATAATGCAATAAACAAAATTAAGAACATCCACATGAAAAGCACACCATAACACAAGGATTTAATGAGGAAACCCAGTGTGGGAAAAACCTCAGTGGGATTTGTGACCCACAATATCCACTTACTGGCTAATAAGAGAATATTACTTACAATAGGGGCCTACACATGTAGGAAGGCTAACTGCCTAGAGCTCACTGCTCAAATAGGAAGTCTCACTGACTTAAAATGTGGATTATACAAATCCAATATCTTGTATTGCTTTACAATAGCATCTATAATGCTTGATCCAGTACCGGTTGCTGCTCTGCTTCTTACATAAACCCTTTAACCTATATTTCGCATAATAGGTCTACCTTAATATTTTGCATACATCACTTTCTTCACTTACTTACCTCATTTTAAAATGTCTACAATGATCTCTTTTATATACAAGAGTCATTTTACAATATGCCAAGTCGGCTTACAAAGTTTTACAATATTAAATAAAATATAATATAACAAAATCATGTTGGTCTCTGTGCCGGTATACTTCCTTTCTCTGTGCCGGTGCCGATGTCCTGAGTGCCGGTGTAGAGTGTGATCTGCTGATGCTGGTACACTAACTTGTCAGTGTAATGCCTTGCCGGGGTATAATGCCTTGCTGGTTGCATAAGATTGTAAGGTTGCCATCAATGACAAAATCTTCAATCACATACAATGTCTCATTGGAGTGTGCATATGCCAACAAACATAAGATGGAAAAACCATCAAAGTACCAAAACAAAAATGCCAAAAACCAACAATCTCCAAAAATATCATAACCAGAATACAGAGAGTAATAGTCTCTCTCAAACAACAATCTCTCCCCTTGGGAGCAACATGTGTTATCCAAAGTTCCTTAAAAGATAATGTGTTTTTCCATAGATATCTCTCCCCCTTTGACATCAACTGCCAAAGTTATAATAAAACCAAGTTCATATACAAAATATCAATCAATTCAATATACCAACTACTCCCCCTAAGAAGTAGCTTCCTCATCAAAGATCAGAGTAAAATATTTCTCTATAAATTATGCCAGTTGATGACAATCATCAACTATCTAAGTCTCTACCAGTGGTGGTATGACTCCAAGTTGATCTTTGAGATATTCAAAAGTCTCCTTAGGCAAAGGTTTTGTGAAAATATCTGCAAGTTGTTCTTTAGTGGTTCCTTGCATTTTACCTTTATGTCTTTCAACATTTGCTTAAGCCATAGTACCCATGTACAGTTAGTTGCTATTGCAACATATTTTGATTTTGTTGTTGATAAAGATGTACAACTATGTTTCTTACTCAACCAAGAAACTAGTCTGTTACCAAGAAAGAATGCTCCGCCGGTGGTGCTTTTTCTATCATCCATATCTCCTGCCCAATTTGCATCTATGTATGCACAGAGATCAAATTTTTTATCTCTAGGATACCATAATCCAAGATTTGCATTGCCTTGTAAGTACTGAAAAATCCTTTTTACTACTGATTCATGATTTTCTCTAGGATTACTTTGAAATCTTGAAACAATCCATACTACATTCATAATATCAGGTCTGGTTTGTGTCAAATAGAGTAAACCTCCTATCGTAGATTTGTATCTAGTTGGATTAATAGGTGTAGATTCATCCCTTTGAGATAATTTGTCATTTTTAGTCATAGGTGTGCTTATCGGTTTAGAGTTCTCCATCCCAAATTTCTTTAGTAACTCTTTCAAGTACTTGGATTGACTCAAAAATATACCTTTGTCAGTCTGTTAAATCTACAATCCTAAAAAGAATTTTATTTCACCAATCATAGACATTTCAAATTCTTGCTGCATTTTAATAGAAATTTCCATACATAATCCATCTTCTCCTCCAAAAATTATATCATCAACAAATACTTCTATAATCAAGATGTCATCATTAGTTATTTTGTAATATAAATTGTTGTCTACATTTCCCTTAGTAAAACCAATCTTCAAAAGGTATTTATCCAATCTTGCATACCAAGCTCTTAGGGCTTGTTTTAGTCCATACAGAGCATTCCTTAGCCAGCATACCATATCATTGTCATCTATCAAAGAAAATCCATCAAGTTGTTCAATGTATACTTCCTCTTCAAGATCTCCATTCAAAAATGCACATTTAATGTCCATTTGATAAACTTTGTAGTTCTTGTGTGCTGCAAAAGCCAAGAATAATCTGACTGCCTCAATTCTAGCTACCAGTGCAAAGGTTTAATTGTAATCAACTCCTTCTTTTTGAGAATATCCCTTACACACTAGTCTTGCTTTATTTCTGACAACCTTACCATCTTCATTAAGTTTGTTTCTACATATCTATTTGGTTCCAATTACATTTTTATCTTTAGGCCAGGGAGCTAATGTCCAAGTGTTATTTCTCTCAATTTGTTCTAATTCTTCTTCCATAGCTTTAATCCAAAATTTATCTTCACATGCCTCATTAATAGATGATGGTTCAATTTGGGAAATAAGACATACCTCTTCATTTTCCAATCTTCCTCTTGTCATAACTCCTTTAAATTTGTTTCCAATTATCTGATCTTCAGAATGATTCAATCTTACATACCAGGGTGTCTTAGTTTGTTGTTGTTCTTCAATTACTGTAGAATCCTCAAATGATACCAGGGAAATTGGATCTTCATTCTGTACTGGTGGATTTAGAGTAGGTTCATTTGTCAAAAATTTTGTTGCCGGTTCAGAGTCTATATACCTTGAAGTTCCTCTGAATTGTTCATCAATCTTTACATTTGTACTCTCAACAATTTTTTGCAATCTCTTGTTAAAACATCTATATGCCTTGCTATTAGATGAATAACCAAGAAATATTCCTTCATCACTTCTAGGATCAAATTTGCCAATATACTCATCTCTTCTGATATAACATTTACTTCCAAAAATTCTGAAATACTTAAGAGTAGGAGTATTACTAAACCGTAGTTCATGAGGGGTCATACCCATTTCACCTTTGATGTGAACTTTGTTGAATGTATAGACCGATGTGCTAACTGCTTCTCTCCAATACATATGTGGTAGATTTTCTTCTAATAACATACTTCTTGTTGCATCAAAGATATTTCTATTTTTCCTTTCAACAACTCCATTTTGTTGTGGTGTCTGAGGTGCTGATAGCTATCTTCTGATTCCATTCACTTCACAGAATGTATTAAATTCCTTAGTTATGAATTCTCCTCCTTGATCTGATCTTAAACATTTGATTTTTGTACCAGTTTCATTTTCAACCATTGCTTTGAATAGTTTGAACTTTCCAAGTTCTTCTGATTTTTCTCTGAGAAAAGTAACCCAACACATTCTAGAATAATCATCAATAATTAGCATGAAATATCTATCACCTTGTAAGCTTTTAGTTCTAGCTGGACCACATAAATCAGTGTGAATCAAATCAAGAGCATTATTGGATTTTTCTGGAATACATTTGAAACTAGCTCTAACTTGCTTTCGAAATTGACATTCCTTACATATGGTATTTTGAGTTTTCACAATTTTAGGTAGATCTCTAACTGCCTTAGAAGTACTGATCTTCACCATGCACTCAAAGTTTACATGACAGAGTCTCTTATGCCATAACCAACTTTCATCTATATGTGCAATCAATCATGTCTTTTCACTGTTATTCAAATGAATGATATTACCTCTAGTCTGATTACCGATTGCAATTTCCAAACTAGTTTTGTTCATGATTTTGCATTTTCCATTTTTAAATTGTAACTGAAATCCTTTCTCAACTAATTGACCAACACTCAAAAGATTATGCTTTAATCCTTCAACATAGTAAAGATTGTCAATCTTATGCTTACCATCAAGAGATATTGTACCCTTACCTTTGATAGAACAGGCTTTGTCATCTCCAAATCTTACTAAACCTCCATTGTATTCTTGAAAGTTTAAGAGCTTACCTTTGTCTCCTATCATAAGATGTGAGCATCCTCAGTCAATGATCCATTCATCCTTTACTTCAACTTTAGATGCTAGGGCTTGTTCTACCAGTTGAGCAGTAGGTGTCGGTTGATCTTCTGTTATAGCAACAAAAACCCATCCATTGTCTATTGGATCCTCATCAGAATCATTAGTCACACCTTCATCAATAATGTAACAAAATTTGTCTTTGTTCTTCTTAAATCTATATCTCTGATATTCAGGATTAGGCTTGTATGTCCTTCTAGCTTCTTCTCTTAGTCTAGCATGTCTATCAGGGCATCTCGAAGCCATATGACCAATCTTATTGCAGTTAAAATATTCAAAGGGTGCTTTACCTTCATACTTACTTCCAATTGGACCTTTAGGCATTTTCCTTGCAAATAGTGCTTCAAGTTCTTCAAGTTCTTCATTCTCCTTCCTAGTTTCTTCAAGTTCTCTTGCATAAAAGGCTTTCCAATCTGATTTTTCAAATGATGGAGTAGATGATGTTGATGCTTTAAAGGCCAAATCTATCTTTATAGTAGCAATAGGTCCAAATTCCTCAATTTCAAAAGCTGAAAGATTTCCAATCAATGTATCCCTAGTTACTGATGTATTAGGCATTGATCTCAACTCATTTATAGCAGTAACCTTCATTTTATATGACATTGGAAATCCTCTTAAAATTTTTGAAACAATTTCATCCTCACTTAAGGTTCCTCCACAACATTTAATACCCAAAACAATTTCATTTACTCTTTCCATAAAAGTAGAAATCCTTTCATCTTCTTCCATTTTCAAATGTTCATACCTGACTCAAAAGCTCTCAAGTTTTGCAATTTTGACTATGGAATCTCCTTCATTTAGTGTTTCCAAATGATCCCAAATAGCTTTAGCAGTAGACCTATCTGATAATCCCATGAATTGTTGATCTGATAATGCATTCAAAAGTGCTTCTCTTGCTTTGCAATCATTCTTCTCATCTTTAGCTAAGGTAGTTGGACTGGGCTGACTAGCTACAATAGCAATATAACCTTTCTTTGTAACTTCCCAAATGTCTTTAGCAATGCAATTCAGATGTGTCTCCATTATGATCTTCCATATGCCATAGTTGGTTCCATCAAGTTTAGGACTATCCTTTCTAAAATAATTAGTAGACATTGGATCTCCTCAAGCTGTTAAACTTCTACAAAAGAGGACTAGGCTCTGATACCAATTGTTAGGTCCCGGAGACAACTGAGAGGGGGGGGGGGTTGAATCAGTTGTCAAATAAATTCAAACCAAAAACTACTTAACCAACTTAATGCCTAATACCGGTAAACCATTTAAGTATGCCGGTAGATAGTGTTAATAGTTATTTGCTATACCGGTAAAGATTAATGCATGAAACATAAACACAAAGTCATCCACAACACATGACACCAATATTTGTACATGGAAACCCTATAACGGGAAAAACCACAGTGGGAAACCTTACCCACAAAGAGATGACACTACTGTAAATGGTAAGTGTACATAAATGGGGTCTGCACATGCAGAAAGGCCAACAGCCTAGAGGTCACTACTCAATCACAAAAAGGGAGTCACACTGACTACAGTTGGATGTTTAAATCCAATAAGAATGTACTGCACAAGATATCATCTTCATATGCTGGATTCAGTACTGGTGTAATGCTGATATGCTTTTGGAAAAACCTAGCTTCACCTTCAAATGATATCTTCATGTATAGCTCTGCTTAATCTCACATATACCTTCACACACTTCTTTTTTGCATTCCACATTCGATCTTACAAATAATATCTTACATTTATACCATAACCTAAGACCAATTTTAGTAGGTCGGCTCTACAAGATATTCTGATAAAACATTTTACAAACAATATAATATCTGATTCAATAACCGATTAAACATGTTGGCTTAATGCATTTACAACAATAATTAATCATCTCCATAGCGTGCCATGCTGATCTGGAATAGATAAACCTACCGGTGTAACCCTGGACCTATTTGTCGGTAAAAGCAAATATGAAAATATGAATATACTAATGATTAATTCATTAGGATAAGATTTTTGCATGATGTTTTTGACATTACCAGGTGTCTTCCATATCATTCCAAGTGCCGGTGATCATTATATCCTGTCGGTGAACCATATACCAGTAACTGTGCAATAGTTACTTGCTTGCCAGTGAATGTTGTTGGATCTCCAAAGTGCTAGTGTTTTAGTAGGTGCTGACATCAATGACAAAACCATACCAAAATACCAACAAGAAGTTGGTTTCATGGCTTAGTAAGAAACAATCATGTACTTCATTATCTACTGCTGAAGCAGAATATGTAGTTGCTGCAACTAAGTGTACTCAGATTTTATGGATGAAACAAATATTAAAATATTTAAGGATAAGTTATGATGAGCCTATTGTTATTCATTGTGCTAATACTTCTACAATTAATATGTCAAATAATCTGGTATTTTGTTCCAAATCCAAACACATTTCTATAAGGTATAATTTCTTGAAGGAAAAGGTTGAAGCAAAGGAAGTTGGATTGGTTTATGTGCCTACTAAGGAACAAATTGTATATATTCTATAAAACTATTTCCTAAAGATACTTTTTAATATCTTAGAGATCATTTGGGGGTTACCAACCCTCTAGAAGAAACTTAGAGATGTAGGAATGCATCAATCTGGTAAGCTTATCAGATATTTTCTTTGATCCAAGTTGATGAGATGATGCTACTACTTAGGGGGAGTAGTCAGCTATTTGGTTCAATATTTTTAGTTTGGCATCCGTTGTTTGTCATTGATGTCAAAGGGGGAGAGATGGTATTCATGTGAAAATGAGTCATATCTTTGAGGGAGATTGTTGGCATTCCTCAGCACTTGGATGTTTTTCACATTCAGTGTTGCCATCAATGCCAAAGGGGGAGATTGTTGGTAATATGTTGGATTTGGTTTAGTGTTGTCATTGATGTCAACACTATATCCTGGTTGGAGGCTATCGGAGTTGAGCCTATCCCAATTAGTCTTGGTGATCATCTTGGTTTTGGCTATGATTCTGATCCAGTATGATCAGATCTCTAGAATCAGTTTTGGATGCTTACTCTAGATGGTTTTATGCTTGTCACATTTCATTGGTTCATGATTTGTTGCTCCCATTGCTATCACCTTTGTTCTCGGTTGGTATTTCCTGGTACCAGTTAGCTTTACCTGTAAGCAATATTTGATGTTTTTGTTAGATAATTTTGGTTCGGCATATGGGAATGGTTTCTATCATGCTGAAGGTGCTTCTTGATTGTGTCTGAACTATTTGGTGTCTTTGCATTGGATGGCATGCTATTATGGTGGTCATATTTGGATCTAGTTAGACTTTATGTTATTTCACTAAGGGTTTATACCAGTTGGTGAAGCATGGTAGATTTTGGTCTTAGCGGAATTTTCGACAGATGGAATTGTTTGGTTACTTGATTTAGGTCCATGCTATGTAATGTAAATCATAATATTGGTCTGGTGGTATTGTGTGATGTAATTTTTGTTATTATGGGTTTAGCTGACCTTATCATAAGGTTGATGATCTGCATTTATAGGTGACTTATTCATGTAATTGGGATATCAATGGTTTTTGCAATTGATGTTTATGTCTACATTATCAGAGGAAGTTTTATTTGTGAACAAGTGATATATCATTTGAAAGAAGGTTTTTGGTATTATAGGGCAGACATTTGTGCTAATCAAAACTATATCAAGCATTAGGAGATGCTACTTTCATAGTTCATTCTTATTGGATTGTAGTTCGATGCTCTGTAAGTTAGTGAGACTTCCCTTTTGTGTTCAATGGTGAGCTTTAGGTGGTTGGCTCAATTGCAAGTGCAATCCCCATTGTAATTATTTCACATACTACTGTAGAAGTATTTTTCAGATTGTGGGTAGGGTTTCCCACCGTGGTTTTTCCCTTTACCAGGTTTTCCATGTCAAAATATTAGTGTTGTGTGTACTATGCTTTCATGTTTTATCTTTTATTGTGTTAGTTTCTTTATGCTCTGGTTTAATGGTTTTTGATATTCAATAGTTATGATTTCTGATAGTAAACTGATTCCCCCCCCCTCTCAGTTTACTCCCAGTATTAGATCTGTCTAACATTTCCATTATCTATGATAATGGAACTAGGAATGTCATACTGACAAATGAGATAATTTAGGATAAAAGAGGATATTTTCTTGCCAATAATAGTAGTTAATGTGATGACCTCTATCTATTTTGTAAAATACTTAGTTGTCTTGATGATAAACATATGTCCATTTGATGAGTAAGGATAAATCTTCCCCACTAGGTCAAGTCCCCATTGATACAATGACCATGATGTAGTTTTTGGTTGCAGCCCCTGAGCTGGTGCATGTATAAGATTACCATGAATTTGGCATTTTGGGCATTTTCTTGCAAACTGATATGATTATTTTTCCATGGTCCGCCAATAATAGCCCATCCTTAGAAGTTTCTTGGTGAGAGTAGGACCAATTGAATGTGTGCCACAAATATGTTTGTGAAGTTCATACAAGGCAGTTTTAGATTCATTATGATCAAGAAACCAAAGAAGAGTACCATCAAGACCACAATGGTAGAGTGTGTTAGTGGTTAGGGTATAATGGGCTACTTGGCGAGTAAAGTTGCATTTGTAGTTTTGGGATAGATCTAGTGGAAGGATATTTTCTTTAGGTAGGTGTAGATCTTTCCATAGAGGGGTGAGTCAGAACCGACTATGTGGTATATGACTTGGGATTCAGAATTATCGTAGGTAGAGGAAAACAACTGTTCCACTAGGAACTCATAATGACTCTATTTTTCTGGTATTTGTAGGTGTGGGGCAATGGTTTCCATGGCATCTGTAGCTTTTTTGTCCAACCTTGGAACCTATTTAAATTTGATGTCCACAAAGTACTTCTTGAAATCATCCACCATGCGCTTATAGGGCATCAACTTGTCATCCTTTGTTTGATAGTCATCATTAACTTGATTGATGACCAATTATGAGTCTCCAAAGACTTTCAACTCTTTGATCTTCCACTCAAAAACCATTTTGATTCCTATGACTGGAGCTTCATACTCAGCAATGTTATTTGTGTAAGGAAACATCAATCTATAAGATTTAGGAATATTGTGTCCTTCTAGAGTGATGAATAGGACACCGACTCATGATCCATGTTGTGTGCATGATCCCTCAAAGTACAAGATCCATGGTTATGTTGATATTGTGAGATAATTTGTATCTGGAAATTCAACATGGATTTGATGATTGTCTTGTAATGGTACTTCTTCTAGCTTATTAGCAATAGCTTGACCTTTGATAGCCTTTTTGTCCATGTAGTGAATGTTAAAATCACTTAGAATCATCACCCATTTAGCTAACCTCCTTGTGAGAGAAGCTTTACTGAGTAGATATTTTAATGGGTCAATCTTTGCTACTAGTTTGATTATGTGAGCTAGCATATAGTGTCAAAACTTTTGAGAAGCGAATACCACTGCCAAACAAGATTTTTCAATGAATGTGTAGTTGAGCTCGTAACCATTCAATGTCTTGTTGATGTAGTATATTGCCCTTTCCTTTGTCGTTGAATCTTCTTGTGCTAACAATGATACTAATTATACCTTTGTAGCTGATATATAAAGAATGAGTGGTTTGTCATCTATTAGTGGTACCAAGATAGGTGGATTCATCAAATATTGCTTGAGTTGGTGAAATGATTCTACACATCTATCTTCCCATCTAAAAGGGACATTCTTGTGGAGTAGCTAAGTGAATGGAGGGAACTTGTCGGCTAGTTGATAAATGAATCTTCTTATGGATTGTAGTTGTCCTTGTAGAGATCTTAATTGACTGATATTTCTAGGAGGCTGCATCTCCATGATTACTAGTACCTTTGCAGGGTCCACCTTGATTCCTTTTTCTAAGACTATGTATCCCAAGAGTTTGTTGGATGTTACATCGAAGACACACTTTTTAGGATTTAGTGGTACATTGAATTTCTCTAGCCTCTGAAAGATTTATCCAAAATCTCCAAATGTCCTCTTATGACTGATTTGGCCAATAGGTCATCTATGTAGTCCTCCATGAATGTGTGCATCATGTCATGAAATATTCTGGTCATTGCTCGATGATAGGTCACTCCTTCATTCTTCAAGATGAAAGGCATAACATTCCAGAAATAAGTACCCCATGGACATGTAAATGTTGTTTTATCTTGGTCTTCTGGTGCTATTTTGATTTGATTGTATCCTGAGAAACCATCCATGAGTGATAACATAGAATGTCTTGTTGTTAGATCTATAATTGTGTCGATGATAGGTAAAAGAAAGTCATCCTTTAGACAATCCTTGTTGAGATATCTAAATTTTGTACAACTTTTGATGCTTTTATTTGGTTTGGATACAGATACAATGTTAGAGATCCATTCTACATAATCTATAGGTTGGATGGATCATGCATCGAGTAACTTCTTTAGTTCTTCTTTAACCAATATGGTGACATGTGGGTTCATTTTTCTCAGTTTCTACTTGACGGGTTTAGCTCCTGGAGCTATAGATAAGTGGTGCATGATGAAATTTGGATATAACCCTACCATATCTACATAGGACCAAGCAAAATTTATTTTCTTTTCTTTGAAGAACTTGGTGAAGTTAGGCCTTTCTTGTTCTGTTACTGACTCTACTAGGTGTATGGTCTTTGCTACTACTTCAGTGTCAATATTCATTGACTAAGTGGGTTCAATCAAGATTGGTGATCTCTCTTGATAATGTTCAGGAAGAGTTTCAAGTCTCTCATCTTCTAGCACCTCAAAGAGGTTTCCACTATTGGATATGTCCTTTATTTTTAATTTTTTTATGATCTAATACTACCATTAAATGGTTTTCACCATTAGATTGATTTTTGATTTTATTCATTTTACAACTAAGAGACTTCTCACTCTCCTGATTGAGAACTTCATTATGAGATTTGTTGGTGGAACATGTTTCTAGGTTTATGGAACAAAGGTAATGGACAAGAGTGTCATCATCTGGGAAGTTAGGTATGTTGAGTTGTTCAAGTTGTTCCTAGTCTATGAGTTTAAGATGTATGTGTTAGGTCCGGGAGACAACTGAGAGGGGGGGTGAATTAGTTGTCTAATAAATTCAAACCAAAACTAATTAACCAACTTAATGCTTAATACCGGTAAACCAGTTAAGTATGCCGGTAGACAGTGTTAACAGTAAATTGCTATACCGGTAAGGATTAATGCATGAAACATAAACATAAAGTCATCCACAACACATTACACCAATATTTGTACGTAGAAACCCTATAAGGGGAAAAACCATGGTGGGAAACCTTACCCACAATCAGATAATACTACTATAGATAGTAAGTGTACATAATGGGGTCTGCACATGCAGAAAGGCCAATAGCCTAGAGCTCACTGCTCAATCACAAAATGGGAGTCACATTGACTACAGTTGGATGGTTAAATCCAATAAGAATGTACTGCACAAAATAGCATCTTCATATGCTGGATTCAGTACTGGTGTAATGCTGATATGCTTCTACAAAAACCTAACTTCACTTTCAAATGATGTCTTTGTGTATACCTCTACTTAATCTCACATATACCTTCACACAATTCTTTTTCGCATTCCACACTTGATCTTACAAATAAGATCTTACATTTATACCATACCCTAAGACCAATTTTAGTAGGTCGGCTCTACAAGATATTAAAATAAAATCATTTTACAAATAGTATAATATCTGATGCAATAACCGATTGAACATGTCGGCTTAATGCATTTACATCAATAATAAATCATCTCCATAGCATTCCATGCTGATTTGGAAAAGATAAACCTGTCGGTGTAACCCTAGATAACCTGGACCTATTTGTCGGTAAAAGCATATATGCAAATATGAATATACCAATAATTAATTCTTCAAAACAAAGTGTCCACATGATTTCTTCAACATTACCAAGTGTCTTCCATATCATTCCAGGTACCAGTGAACATTATATCCTACCGGTGAACCATATACCAGTAACTGTTGCACAGTTTACTTGCTTGCTAGTGAATGTTGTTGGATCTCCAAAGTGCTTGTTTTTAGTAGGTGTTGACATCAATGACAAAACCATACCAAAATACCAACAATCTCCCCCTTTGGCATTAATGGCAACACAAGATGGAAAAACCATCAAAGTGCCAAAACAGAAATGCGAAATACCAAAAACGAACAATCTCCATTTCTCCCCCTGGGAGCAACATGTGTTTATCCAAAGATTTATTTTCAATACCAATCTCTTCCTAAAAAGATAATGTGTTTTTCCATAGATATATCTCCCCCTTTGACATCAAATGCCAAAGATACAAAATTCAAGTCCATACAAAATACCAACTACTCCCCCTGAGAAGTAGCTTCCTCATCAAATACCAGAATAAAAGATTTGTCTTTTAATTCTGCTGGTTGATGATAGTCATCAACTATCTAAGTCTCTACCAGTGGTGGTAAGACTCCAAGTTGATCTCTGAGATATTCAAAAGTCTCCTTAGGCAAAGGTTTTGTGAAAATATCTACAAGTTGTTCTTTAGTATTCACATAAACCAGTTTTATCTCCTTTTCTTCAACTTTTTCCCTTAGAAAATTCAGTTTGATAGAAACATGTTTTGTTTTAGAATGTAATACTGGATTCTTAGATATATCAATTGTTGTAGTGTTATCACAATATATAGTAATAGGTTCCTTGAATTTTACCTTAATGTCTTTCAACATTTGCTTAAGCCATAATACCTATGTACAGTTAGTTGCTCCTACAACATATTCTGATTCTGCTGTTTATAAAGATGTACAACTTTGTTTCTTACTCAACCAAGAAACTAATCTCTTTCCAAGAAAGAATGCTCCTCCAGTAGTGCTTTTTCTATCATCCACATCTACTGCCCAATTTGCATCTGTGTATGCACATAGCTCAAAATTTGCATCTTTAGGATACCATAATCCAAGATTTGTTGTGCCTTGTAAGTACTAGAAAATACTTTTTACTGTTGATTCATGATTTTCCCTAGGATTGCTCTGAAATCTCGAAACAATACATACTAAATTCATAATATCAGGCCTGGTTTGTGTCAAATACAGTAACCTCCTATCATAGATTTGTATCTAGTTGGATTAACAGGTGTAGATTCATCCCTTTGAGATAATTTGTCATTTGTAGTCATAGGTGTGCTTACCAGTTTAGAGTTCTCCATGCCAAATTTATTTAGTAATTATTTTAAGTACTTGGATTAACACAAAAATATACCTTTATCAGTCTGAGAAATCTGTAAACCTAAAAAGAATTTTATTTCTCCAATCATAGACATTTCAAATTCTTGCTGCATTTTAATAGAAAATTCCTTACATAATTCATCTTCTCCTCCAAAGATTATATCATCAACAAATACTTCAATAATCAAGATTTCATCATTAGTTATTTTGTAATATAAATTGCTATCTACATTTCCTTTAGTAAAACCAATCTTCAAAATATATTTATCCAACCTTGCATACCAAGCTCTTGGGGCTTGTTTTAATCCATACAGAGCTTTTCTTAACCTGCAAACCATATCATTGTCATCTGTCAAAGAAATTCCATCAGGTTGTTCAATATATACTTCTTCTTCAAGATCTCCATTCAAAAATTCACATTTAATATCCATTTGATAAACTTTGTAGTCCTTGTGAGCTGCAAAAGCCAAGAATAATCTAACTACCTCAATTCTGGCTACCGGTGCAAAGGTTTCATTATAATCAACCCCTTCTTTTTGAGAATATCCCTTACAAACTAGTCTTGCTTTATTTTTGACAACCTTACCATCTTCATTAAGTTTGTTTCTAAATACCCATTTGGTTCCAATTACTTTTTTATCTTTAGGCCAGGGAACTAATGTCCAAGTATTATTTTTCTCAATTTGTCCTAATTCTTCTTCCATAGCTTTAATCCAAAATTTATCTTCACATACCTCATTGATAGATGATGGTTCAATTTGAGAAATAAGACATACCTCTTCATTTTCCAATCTTCCTCTTGTCATAACTCCTTTAAATTTGTTTCCAATTATCTGATCTTCAGAATGATTCAATCTTACATACCAGGGTGTCTTAGTTTGTTTTTGTTCTTCAATTACTGTAGAATCCTCAAATGATACCAGGGAAATTGGATCTTCATTCTGTACTGGTGGATTTAGAGTAGGTTCATTTGTCAAAAATTTTGTTGCCGGTTCAGAGTCTATATACCTTGAAGTTCCTCTGAATTGTTCATCAATCTTTACATTTGTACTCTCAACAATTTTCTGCAATGTCTTGTTAAAACATCTATATGCCTTGCTATTAGATGAATAACCAAGAAATATTCCTTCATCACTTATAGGATCAAATTTTCCAATATACTCATCTCTTCTAATATAACATTTACTTCCAAAAATTCTGAAATACTTAAGAGTAGGAGTATTACCAAACCATAGTTCATGAGGGGTCTTACCGGTTTCACCTTTGATGTGAACTTTGTTGAATGTATAGATAGTAGTGCTAACTGCCTCTCTCCAATACACATGTGGTAGATTTGTTTCTGATAACATACTTCTTGTTGCATCCAAGATAGTTCTATTTTTCCTTTCAACAACTCCGTTATGTTGTGGTGTCCGAGTTGCCGATAACTGTCTTTTGATTCCATTCACTTCATAGAATGTATTAAAGTCCTTAGATGTGAATTCTCCTCCTTGATCTAATCTTAAACATTTGATTTTCTTACCGGTTTCATTTTCAACCATTGCTTTGAATAGTTTGAACTTTCCAAGTGCTTTTGATTTCTCTCTGAGAAAAGTAACCCAACACATTCTAGAATAATCATTAATAATTAGCATGAAATATCTATCACCTTGTAAGCTTTTAGTTCTAGCTGGACCACATAAATCAGTGTGAATTAAATCAAGAGCATTATTGGATTTTTTTGGAATACTTTTGAAACTAGCTCTAACTTGTTTTCAAAATTGACATTCCTTACAAATTATATTTTGAGGTTTCACGATTTTAGGTAGATCTCTAACTACCTTAGAAGTACTGATTTTTATCATGCAATCAAAGTTTACATGACATAGTCACTTATGCCATAACCAACTTTCATCTATATGTGCAATGAAGCATGCCTTTTCACTATTATTCAAATGAAAGATATTGCCTCTAGTTTGATTATCGGTTGCAATTTCCAAACCAGTTCTATTCATGATTTTACATTTTCCATTTTTAAATTATAACTGAAATCCCTTCTCAACTAATTGACCAACACTTAAAAGATTATGCTTTAATCCTTTAACATAGTAGACATTGTTAGTGTTATGCTTACCATCAAGAGATATTGAACCCTTACCTTTGATTGAACGGGCTTTTTCATCTCCAAATCTTACTAAGCCTCCATTGTATTCTTGAAAGTTGAAGAATTTACCTTTGTCTCTAGTCATATGATGTGAGCATCCTAAGTCAATGATCCATTCATCCTTTGGTTTAACTTTAGCTGCTAGGGTTTGTTCTACTAGTTGAGCAGTAGGTGCTGGTTGATCTTCTATTATAGCAATAAAAACCCATCCATTGTCTGGTGGATCCTCATTAAAATCATCAGTCACACCTTCATCAACAATGTAACAAGATTTGTCTTTGTTCTTCTTGAATCTTTATCTCTAATATTCAGGATTAGGCTTGTATGTTCTTCTAGCTTCTTCTCTTAGTCTACCATGTCTATCAGGGCATCTTGAAGCCATATGACCAATCTTATTGCAGTTAAAACATTTAAAGGGTGCTTTACCTTCATACTTACTTCCAATTGGACCTTTTGGCATTTTCCTTGCAAATAGTGCTTCAAGTTCTTCAAGCTCTTCATTCTCCTTCCTAGATTCTTCAAGTTCTCTTGCATAAAAGGCTCTCCACTTTGATTTTTCAAATGATGGAGCAAATGATGTTGATGCTTTAAAGGCCAAATCTATCTTTATAGTAGCAACAGGGCCAAATTCCTCAATTTCAAAGGCTGAAAGTTTTCCAATCAATGTATCACTAGTTACTGATGTATTAGGCATTGTTCTGAACTCATTTATAGTAGTAACCTTCATTTTATATGCCGGTGGCAAACCTCTTAAGATTTTTGAAACAATTTCATCCTCACTCAAAGTTCCTCCACAACATTTAATACCCAAAACAATTTCATTTACTCTTTCCATAAAAGCAGAAATCCTTTCATCTTCTTCCATTTTCAGATGTTCATACCTAACTCGGAAGCTTTCAAGTTTTGCAATCTTGACTGTGGAATCTCCTTCGTTTAGTGTTTCCAAATGATCCCAAATAGCTTTAGCAGTAGACCTATCTTATAATCCCATGATTTGTCGATCTAATAATGCACTCAAAAGTGTTTCTCTTGCTTTGCAATCATTCTCTTCATCTTTAGCTACGGTAGTTGGAGCAGTCTGACCAGCTACAGCAGCAGTATAACCATTCTTAGTAACTTCCTAGATGTCTTTACCGATGCAATTCAGATGTGTTTCCATCCTGATCTTCCATATCCCATAGTTCTTTCCATCAAGTTTAGGACTGTCCTTCCTGAAGTAATTAGTAGACATTGGATCTCCTCAAGTTGTTAAACTTTTGTAAAAGAGGACTAAGCTCTGATACCAATTGTTAGGTCTCGTAGACAACTGAGAGGGGGGGGGGTGAATTAGTTGTCTAATAAATTCAAACCAAAACTAATTAACCAACTTAAAGTTTAATACTGGTAAACCAGTTAAGTATTCCGGTAGACAGTGTTAATAGTAAATTGCTATACCATTAAGGATTAATGCATGAAACATAAACATAAAGTCATCCACAACACATAACACCAATATTTGTACGTGGAAACACTATAAGGGGAAAAACCATGGTGGGAAACCTTACCCACAATCAGATGGTACTACCTCAGATAGTAAGTGTACATAATGGGGTCTGCACATGCAGAAAGGCCAACAACCTAGAGCTCATTGCGCAATCACAAAATGAGAGTCACACTGACTATAGTTGGATGGTTAAATCCAATAAGAATGTACTACACAAAATAGCATCTTCATATGTTGGATTCAGTACCGATGTAATGCTGATATGCTTCTACAAAAACCTAACTTCACCTTCAAATGATATCTTCGTGTATACCTCTGCTTAATCTCGCATATACCTTCACACAATTCTTTTTCGCATTCCACACTTGATCTTACAAATAAGATCTTACATTTATACCATACCATAAGACTATCTTTAGTAGGTCGGCTCTACAAGATATTACAATAAAATCATTTTACAAACAGTATAATATCTGATGCAATAACTGATTGAACATGTCTTCTTAATGTATTTACATTAATAATAAATCATCTCCATAGCGTGCGATGCTGATCTAGAAAAGATAAACCTGTCGGTGTAACCCTAGATAACCTGGACCTATTTGTTGGTAATAGCAAATATGCAAATATGAATATACCAATGATTAATTCTTCAAAACAAAGTGTCCACATGATGTCTTCGACATTACCAAGTGTCTTCCATATCATTCCAGGTACCAGTGAACATTATATCCTGTCCGTGAACCATATACCAGTAACTATTGCACAATTTACTTGCTTGCTGGTGAATGTTGCTGGATATCCAAAGTGCTTGTTTTCAGTAGGTGTTGACATCAATCACAAAACCATACCAAAATACCAACAATATGAGGGGTAAGGAATTGTTAGGTGGATTTAGGTCAATAATTGTAAGGTTCATGATAGAAACATTATCAAAGTTGTTAGTAACCTGAGTAAGGTCTATAATGATACTTTCTTCAGTACTACCTATCTTGTAATGATGCTACTCATTCTTGATGGCTTTGTAGATATGTTGTAGTCCAATTTCCAATGATCTAGTCCTTGAGCCTTGTCCTTCATCTGACATGGGTGTATATGTAATGATGCTACTCATTCTCGATGGCTTTGTAGATATGTTGTAGTCCAATTTCCAATGATCTAGTCCTTGAGCCTTGTCCTTCATCTGACATGGGTGTATATGTGTGGATTATATCTACCTTAATGTCTTCAATTACATCAGAGCAAGTATCTCATTCAGATTCATGCGAGTCTATTTCAGAATCACTCTCTAGGACTCTATTATTGTATGTGATGGGGATATCATCTAGTGAGAAAGGTTTTTCTTTTGGTATAGTTCTTGCTTCTATTTCTGAACTTGTTTGCATTCTATTTGAATTAGGATTTGTACTAGGATGCAATCTATGAATCTATTTGTGAGAATCCTCTTCTCTTTATATGGAAAGCTCTTCTTATTGTTTCTCATATTCCTCTTCCCCTTGTTTGCATAATGCCTCATCAGTTGCTTGTTTTCATCTTAATTCCTACTTCTTTTATTGTTTCTTCATGGTTTCTTTTTGTCGAATCTGATTATTAGGTTGGTGTTGATGCTATCCATATCCTATTCTAGATTTATCCTTGGCAATTTGCAAGTGTGGTTGAATTGGTTCTTTAATACTTTCTTTTCGTTTGCTGATAGGACCATTTCCTGAATATCCCATCCTTTGCATGATTCTAATCCCATTTCCATATTTCTCTATTGGGAGAGTGACTCTTAACATTTCTTCTTGTGTGCCTTCACCATCCATGCATAACCAGTTCAAAATATCTTTGTCATTTGTTTCATCTGCTAGCATTACTACTTGAATGAACATACCATCAAACATTTTGATAGGTTGTGAATATTGTTGTCTTGAAGTTGATGGTTGTCCATAAGACTTTGGTGAAATTGGTACTTCTGATAGACATAAGGAATGGTTCAAAAGAGTATTCTCACATGCCTTTGTCCTTCAACTTCATACTTTTCTCAAAATCTATGAATAGATATTTGAGTTGATCCTAACTACTTGATGATGTGGAAGTGAGTTCTTCCCTGTTATGGGGTACAAGAACATTCTGAATTGCCTTGAGATTATTGCAATACTGGAAAGGATTAATGTCTATTATGATGGAGATCTTCTATCCATCATATGGGATTTTTCAGGCACTGATGATATGTGGAGGGTATTGCTTTCATTTCATGGATTCAATGACGAGCCAAAAGTATATTATAAGATAAGTTTATGTCCAAGACTTGACATAGAGTATCTCTCTGAACTAGTCCTACTTGAATAGGTAATACCACAATCCCTTTTGATGATCTTTCTTCATCATCATATGCTTTGATTGTTATCTTTTTCTTAGGGTCAATGGTTGTTTCCAAAAAAACCCAATGCACAGATAAGTTTTAAAGTACATATATTTAGACGAACTCCTCCATCTATCAGTACTTGTTTCACTTGATGTTTATAGACCAAGGCTTCAATATGGAGAGTGTTAGATTCAATGAAAGTCCCATAGACACTAAGAGGGGGGGTGAATCAGTGTCTAATCAGTTAATTGAATATTTAAACTTATTTGTAACTTTGCAACCCAAAACAGTGTATCGGTAAATAAGAATAAATGCAGTAAACAGAAATAACAGAGACATCATAGAAACACACCATAACATAAGATATTTTAAAGAGGAAAATCGATGTGGGAAAAACCTTGGTGGGATTTGTGACCCATAATATTTACTCACTATCCAATGAATAAATACTACTTACAATAAAGGGGCCTACACATGCAGGGAGGCCAACAGCCTAGAGCTCACTACTCAATGAAGAGTTTCACTTACTACAAAATGGATAATTAAATCCAATACAATGTATTTCTCAAAACAAAATCTCTAATGCCAGGTTCAGTGCCGGTTTAAGCTCAGATAGATACCTTAACCAAAAACCTTCACTGCCACTACAACAATTATCTTCTACCATACATTCCTATCTTTCTTCTACTATCTATCTATGTCAAAATGATCTATAAGATCTCATACATATATGAGTCTTTACAATATACCATGTCAAATTACAAAAGATAATTATATTACAATAAACAAAAGTTCATCCCATGTCGATCAGAGTGCCGGTATTCTTTGTTGTTGATTTAATCTGAATACAGGTGTAAGCACCTATCGGTGCCGGTGTCGGTGTTTGCCAATGTATAATATATGTGATGTCAAGCATGTAGAAACCTATGGTTGGTTGGTTTCTAGTTGGTTGCCATAAATGACAACATCAACTATTCTCATTAGTGTAGAATGCCAACAATCTCCCCCTTTGACATTGATGGCAACACTCATGAGAAAAATCCAAAACTGTTATCCCAAAACTGAATCCAAAAATATGTGCTCTCCCTGAGCAAGTGATCTCCTTTGTACATGCATTTTTCTCTCCACTACTCCCCCTTTGACATCAATGACAAAAGATGTCATAAATAATCAAAAGAGTACAAAAATGCTACCTCAAGATCTGTAACCGATTGGTTACTATCTGAAAAATGTCCGCCAAAATTAGATTCAAACTCTGCATAAACTTGTTGCTGTCAGTTAGAGTTACCTCAGTCTGTTGGATAATACTGGTGAGATAGTGCATTTTCTACTCTGGTGATCACTCTCCTTGTACTGTTGCCCTATATAATTCAACTCTCTGAGTAATAAGATTGTCCAATTTTGGACCAAGTTTACTTTTGATGTCCCGAGCATTGGACCTTATCCTTGCCTTCTCTTTCTCAAGTTTCTCCAACTTCTCCTCAAAAACTATCATTTCCTGCTCAAAAACTGATATAAGTTTAGATGAACTTATTATATTATCCGCAATGTCATCAATTTCCTTTTGTGTCTTTTTAATATCCTCATCAATGTCCTCTGTCAAACAGTGAAGTTTGCATGCTTCTCTATGTAACTCCTTATACTCCAAAATTGTAGAATTAAGTATTGGTAAAAGTGTGTTCAAGTGATCGGTACATTTCTTTTTGGTGTTCTCAAAGAATGTATTTTTCTCTTTGTCTACTCTCTCCTTAATGGTATCCTCATTCACCTTATCTATGGTTTTTACATTATCAGCAATGAATTTGGAAAATGTGTCCAATTTACCTAAAGAATCATTAATGTGATCTATCTTACAATTAGGGGCAATCATCTTTAGTATAGGTAAGGTGTTATCAATTGCCTTAAATGCTAAGGCATTGCAATCAGTTATCCTTTTAATAGAATCCAATAGAACCTTTGCGGTGTTAGTGGGTGTGAATTCACTTGTAGATGTGCTCAGTTCTGCTATGGGTTTCTTCTCAATAGATGTTTGACCATTTACCTTCACTACATCCTCTTTATTTCCATTAGATGCATCCACTTTAATTATATTTTCTTTCTGTGGATCTTTCAGTGTTTGTACCTCTACCTTTAATGGTTTCTCAGTTTGATTAAGCACCTCTGCAACTGCCGATTTCCCAGACTAAACATGAACCTCTCCCTCAGATTGTTTCTTAGTCGATACAACTGTCGGTTTCTCTAATTATGTTTGCCTAGAGTTAGTTCCCTTATCCTCTATTTGTTTCTCTGGTTTCTCTTCTTGAGCTGGTATCTTAGTTTCCTGAGAGCCAACAGCCTATGTTGGATTCTCTGAGATCTTGTTGTCTTTGAGATTATCTGCCTTAACTTCTGCAGTGTCTTTGTCCACCACAATGTTTATATTCTATGTGTCCACATTCATGGTAAAGAGTATTTCTAACTTTGGGTTAGTATCATCATGAGTTATACCTTCAGTAGCCATATCCGGTGGATTAGCTGTATGAACCGGCAATGTTGAGGTTAAAAGAGGGTGTCCTGAGCTGATGGAGGGATGTTATCTGTTACTTTTATAGAAGGTACAACACCTATTTTACCTTTTCCCTTGTCTTTCTGATATACCTTGAATGTGTTTTCCACTTTCGGTCTATTTATTTACTCTTGCTTTTCCTTCTCAACAAAAAATATGTCCCATTTATCTACAATCTCATCTGCAATTTCCTTAACCCTTCCAGCCATCAGGCTTACTTGTCGGTGTCCACCACCAAATACTATTCGGTTAACTTCAGATATAAGCTCATCTATGTCTTCTATAGAATTTACTAGATGTACAACCAAGAGTGCTTCAACTTTCAACTTCTTGTCTAGTTCCATCACAGATATCCTTTTAGCATCTAATCTCAAGTATAAATCGTTAGGTAAATCATCAATTACTTTTATCAAAACTATCTTGTATATATCCAAATGTAGGATAATTCTTTCTTCAATGGTTTGTTTGTCATTCTCCTTATAATAATTATACCATTTTTTTACATTTACCAGATTACCTTCCTATGTAATTTCATTTAGTAGATCATCTAGTGTAGGGGTAACTAGTGTTTGTTTCTTCTTTGGTGTGCACTTCTTTTGTGGTTCCCTAACTGCCTCTTGCTTTTTCCTTAGTGTCCTTGTTTTCTTAGGTGAAGGAGATGGTACCGGTGGGGTTTTCCTTTCCATCCTCTTAAACTTAGCAGCCTTGCCATTGTAAGTATTAGAAGATGTTACAACCGGTGAAACATGTGCTTCCGGTTGCAGTTCTTTAAGCTCACTAGATGATATACCACTAATGTTCATAACATTTTCCTTTATTTCATTGTCCTTCTTAGAGGCATCTCTGATAAATTTGTCTCTTTTCTTCCTTTCTTTCTACATAGATACATTACTTGCAATGGTTTCTGCATTACCAAATATTCCTTCGGATGGCTCCCTAGGTGCATCAAGTAGAGCTTTTGCATATGTTTCCAGAACAGGTAGGTCTACCTCATAACCCATCTCAGTAACCCGAACAGTTCTAGGGCTTACTATTTCCATCCAAGTTTCATCTCGCTTAATGACAAAAAATATTTGCTTGTCATACTTATCAACTATGCTCTGTAGTAATCTTTCTCTTTCTCTCATCTTAGTTTGAAATGTTTTGAAGTAATCTACAATGTTCTTATCACAATCAATGCCCATACTGGTGAAAGCTTCCCGTATTTGTTTTCCTACCAGGATGTCATAACCAAAATCCTTGTGACCTATGTCAGGTATCTCTTTGGTAAAGTATAGCATCAAGCATACTAGAAGGTTCCAAAAATGGAAAGTACCTTTCTTATCTCCCTTAATCTTCTTCAAATTGTCAATAAGTTCATCCTTAAGCCATTCACAAACATCTATCTTAGTATTATTGTTCACCATCTCATATGCATTGTGAATACAAAGGCTAGAAACTGAATTCAATCTATTGGCAAGTGTTGCTTTATATACAAGTATCATACTAATATATCTCACATTTGTATCCTTGACATCATTGACTCTAAGTGACCTGCTATCAGATGTGGCTCCGGTTAACTCCATAACTCCCTTGTTAGGTATTTTCTTGGTTTATCAATCCTACTACCGGTTGAAGGTAAACCAGTGACTGCCTTAATTGCTTCCTTGGTTATCTTGCAAACAAATTCTGACCATATGAACTCTCCATGGACTCTGCTTAATACAGGTCTTTCAACTTCCTTTGGAAATTTGGGAATGCTCAGAATTTCTACAAAACCCAAGTCTTCCACAATCTTATGTTTAGGTTTAATTGCACCTTGTCCATCGGTAATAACCTCATTAAATGTTTTCTTCAAATCCTCAGTCCCTAGGTTTTCTATGTTTCAATGTATGTAGATTCTAGGGTCTTCAACAAATGCTACACCCTTTGGATTTTTGAAAAAGCTCTAACAGAATCATCTTGCTTTGCAATTTCAGGGATAATCTTAAACAAGGGTCTAGGGAGTTTGATGTTTTCAACAATGATAGGTTTTGCAATAAACTCAGGAACAAAAGATTAGGTTGCCATTTTGATAAATACCTCTTAACTGAAGTTCTCTGAATGCCTGAAAATCACTTCGTAGCTCTTCCTTAGAATACCCTACCTCAGTTTTGTGCTCTCTGATTGTTTGAATGCTTGGTGAGTTGAAATGAGGGATTTTCGGTGCTTTATAGCCAAAAAGGTTCCTTAAAACTGCATTGAATGCTCACCAAGTAAGTGAAAACTTAACACATCTGCCGGTAAAGAAGAAATGTATCTTCTCACCATCAACCGAGGGTAGAATGCATGATTTTCAACTTGTTGCAATACCCCCTAAGGATTATTCCTCAATTTGATGAAGAATCTCATACCAGTGGAGGGTTACTTTGTTCTATTGGTGCAGAGATAGATTCATCAACTTTCTGATCACTCTTTTTAATCCATTGTTTTGAAATTTTTTTCTTTACATCAACCTTTTCTTTGCCCTTGAAACTAGACCCTTTCTTGTTTGCTAGTATAGTCTTGCTTCTAAAAAATTTTGCAATATGTCCAATCTTCTTACATGCATAACAAGTTACATTATTCCTTTGAATAGCCTTTCCATATCCTTGACCGGTTTGTGATCTACATTGATTAGATAAATACCCAAATCTACCACAAACATAACATTTCACATTCATTCTGCAATTTTCTGAATTATGACCAACTTTGTTGCATTTGGAACATTGACCGGTGGGTGACTTTGTATTCTGATTATTTCTAAATCTACATTGATTTTCTCTATGACCATATTTGTTGCAATCGAAACATTTCCTATTAAATTTATAAGCATTAGGTTGTCTTAATGGTTTGTTCAAACCTTGGTTATTTGCAATACCAGAACTTTCTCCATGTTCAAATCCAAGTCCATTTGTATCTCCATCAGGTTTTTGTCTTTTCAGCATGTCATCAAGCCTTTCTAAACTTTTCTTGAATTTGTCTTTGTGTTCATTTGCAGTGACCAACTCATTTTCTAGAATTCCAACTTGTCTTGTAAGCTCCTCCTTATCATGTTGCATGTGAATCAGATCTATCTTTAGCATATCATTTTCATGACCAAGTCTCAGATTTTCATTTCCTACATCATTAAGTCTCCTCGTCAAGTCTTCTTCATTCTTCTTCCTATCTTAAATATCCTTACATAACCTCATAGTCATATCTTGCATTTCATTCTTCATATAAGTGTTCTCTTGCCTTAACTTATTTGCAATGTCTCTAAGAGTTTCCTTTTCATCATCATCATTCTGCATCTTCTCATGAAGTTCCTTTCTCTTATTTTGTGCTATAACCAAATTTTCTTGAAGTCCTTTAATGAATTCCTTAGCAGTCCTCAGTTCATCTTCAAGTTTGATATTCTTCAATTTTTTGGCATCAAAATCTTCAAGATCTCCTTCCAACTATTTTCTTAAGTTCTCCATCTGTACCGGTTTTAGAATCTTCCTCAAGTTGTTAGGCTTTTGCAAATAGAGGACCAGGATTTGATACCAATTGTTAGATTCAATGATAGTCCCATAGACATTGAGAGGGGGGTGAATCAGTGTCTAACCGGTTAATTGAATATTTAAATTTATTTATAACTTTGCAACCCAAAACAGTGTACTGGTAAATAAGAATAAATGTAGTAAACAGAAATAATATAGACAACATAGAAACACACCATAACACAATATATTTTAATGAGGAAACCCAGTGTAGAAAAAACTTCGGTGGGATTTGTGACCCACAATATTTACTCACTGGCTAATGAATAAATACTACTTACAATAAAGGGGCTTGCACATGCAAGGAGGCCAACAGCCTAGAGCTCACTGCTCAATGAAGAGTCTCACTGATTATAAAATGGATAATTAAATCCAATACAATGTACTACTCAAAACAACATCTCTAATGCCAGGTTTAATACCAGTTTAAGCTCAGATAGATACCTTAACCAAAAACCTTCACTGCCATTAAAACAATTATCTTCTACCATACATTCCTATCTTTCTTCTACTATCTATCTATGTCAAAATGATCTATAAGATCTCATACATATATGAGTCTTTACAATATACCATGTCTGCTTACAAAAGATAATTATATTACAATAAACAAAAGTTCCTCCCATGTCGGTCTGAGTACCGGTATGCGTTGTTGTCAATGTAATCTGAATGCTGATGTAAGCGCCTATTGGTGCCGGTGTCTACCGGTGTATGATATATGTGATGTTGGGCATGTAGAAACCTATTGCCGACTGGTTGCCAGTTGGTTGCCATCAATGACAACATCAACTATTCTCATTAGAGTGTAGAATGCCAACAAAGAGTATTATATGGATGATTTAAAGAGATGTCATCATGTTTTCAGAATGATAGATTATGAGGCATGGTTAAATGTCCCACCATGGCTTGGAATCCATCTATATCCAAGTTATTTGGAACTATAGTATCAACAAGAGCCTTTTCCAGAATATCCTTGTGTCCGAGTGAGATCTTGAGAAGCTCTAATATGGATATGTGAGCTGGTGTCTTCTTCAATTGATCTACCAAGCTGTATTGAGCATCTAAAGGTGTTGTTATTTTGGAGGCACTCCCTTTTAGTACATATCTAGATTGGGCCCATGTAGTCAGATTTATCAGGACATGTTCTTATTTGTCTTTGATCTTAATGAAATTGACCTAATTTTCAGATGTCGATATGTGATTGATAACATTGTTGTATACATGATTGATATGGGCCCCTTTGTTGTTTAAGGATGATTTTTCACCTTTTTCATAATTTGGAAGTGGATTTTTTTAAGGCCTCATGATCATCATTGATTTTGTGACCGTCTACTATTATGTCATCGTTATCTAGAAAATATTGAACCAAACTCTTCAACATTAGGCAATCATTTGTGTGATGCCCTTTATTTCTATGATATTCATAGTAGTGTGCATCATTCCACCTTGATGGTTTGACTTGAGGTTCAAAATCCCTTGTGTTTGAAAATGTAATGATTTTATTTACCAACAGTTCTCGAAATGCTGATTCAAGGGTTTGTCCTAAAGGTGTGAACTTTCATTGATAAGGTGCCAGTTTCGTGTTAGTCTTATTTCCTTGATTTTTGTTCCCTTGGTTTATGTTTCCTTGATTGTTCATTCCTAGATTATTGGTTGTTTGATTGGTATTTCCTTGAGTGTTGGTTGGTGGAGTAATACCAGATAAGTTTAACACTAGTTGTTTTGCTTTAACATTGTCTACTACACCATCATTGACAACATTCTTGTTTCTTGTCCAAAATTTGGATTTGTCTGAGTTGTTGTAGTAGTTGTTGTTTGATGAACTAGCACCTTCCTTAGACAATTTCAAAGTTCCTTTTTTGATTAAGGCCTCTTCTACCTAGATGCCATTTTCAATCAACTTTTGGAAACTCGGTAAACATTGTATTTTAAGTTGATATCTCATCTCATCATTAAGATTGTCTATAAAGATTTCCATTTTCTCTTTTTCAGGTATGATTTGGGGATATCTAGATATTAATCACCTCCATCTCTGTAAGAACATCATGAATGGTTCATTGTTCTTTTGTTTGGTGTTACAAAGATCAAGCATGGTAACCTCGTGTTGAATGTTATAAGAGTATTGTGAAATAAATCTGTTCACCAACTCTTCAAATGACCTAATGGGAGGTGTGAGTTTTGAAATCCATTCCATCGTTTGTCCTCCTAGACTTCTTGGAAACAGCCTCATCATATAGGTGTCATTGTGGGCAAATTCCAAGCTATTCCTACAAAATTCCCTTATATGATCATGGGGATCACTTTTACCATTGTATTTTTCATACTTTGGTATTTAAGAGTTTTGTGGGAATGACACCATGTTTAAATTTAGATCAAAGGGGTAAGGACATATATCCTCTAAGGAATATCATGTTGTGGCCCCTTGTTTCATATCTTGCATTTGTTGTTGAAGTGCTTGTAGTTGTTGCGTAAGTGTAGTAAGAGGATTGTTTCCATTATTGGTATCCCGATTGTTGGTGTTATCTTTCTCATTAGTATTGTCTTGGTCATTGGTATTGTCTTGGTCGGTATTGTGGGTATACATTCTCAATATTGTCTTTTTCATACGTTCATTTTGTTTTAGTGGATCCATGTCAACATCCTTAGGGATTTTAATACCTTTGCTAGATAATAGGAGAAAGCATTTTTGTTTGTCTATTTAGATGAGTTTCTCCTAGAGTTTGTGTAGGCCAGGGTCTTGTTGTGCCTCTTCAATAACTTCATTTGTTATTTCTTCTTCATCCATATTTAGGTAGTTTTTCCAAGTGTTGACTTCTTGGTTTCTCATGCTTGATTCGGACTCTTTGTCCCACTCAACATTTTTATGGGATCATGTAGAAATTGGCATGACTTAAGTTGACTTAATATGTGATTGTATCCTTAGGAAAATAAGCTAAATTGATTTTTCTTCCTTGGTTGAAACATTGAGAGATTGCTGATTTTTGTTCAAAGGCATGGGCTTGGAAAGTCTCCTTGTCAAGCTCTATTCCTTTACCACATAGATAGATATGAAAGCAGTGTAAGAAAGTGTGGTGTTTTAGGAAGAGTTTAAAGTTTATGTAGAGAAATTTTCTTCTTTTAAAGATTTTCCCTTGGCTTGGTTGTTTTCTATTCAAATCAGTTTTTTGATGAAGATTCTTCCTTTGTAACTGTTGAGAAGTGCTCATACAAGTGATAAATCACTAGTAGAAATATGGCCAATAAATGACCATGTGACTAAAAAATTTAGTCATGATAAGTAAAAATGACCAAATTTTAGTCATTTTTTACAACACAACTATAAATGACTAAATAAATGACTAATTTGGTCATCGGGTACGACAACACAACTATAAATGACTAAATAAAGGACTAATTTGGTCATTAGGTAAGAAACACAACTAAATGATTAGTCACATAAATAACAATAACTAAATAAATGACTACTACTCCTCTATACTATTAGTCATGAGGTATCTCTTATTTGATAACACGTTATACAAAAGTTGGACATTAAATCAACAAGTATGGGGCATTAAATCAACAATTTCTATCACAAGAATTGGAACACGCTCAACTACTAGGTACTTTCCCCTATTTAGCTTTAAATTGAAAATGAAACAACATTGCTCTCAAACTAGGTACTTTATATTTTATGCACATTGATACATAACTTTTGATTTATAATAGATATTTTAAAAAAAAATGATCGATTGTAATATTTTTGTTTGTGAATTATTAATTATTTTAAATATTAATTTTAAAATAATTATATTAGCATATGTATTATATTATATTTTATTTTTATCTCCACTAAAAATATAATAAGAATAAAAGTAATAACATTTCACCACTACTACATAAAAAGGAGGTTTAAGACAATTTTTAAAGACAAAATAATTATATTCTTAAACATTTAAATTATTATTTATATTATCTTAAATTAAAAATTAAAAGTATTTTGAAGGCCTTAAATAAAAAATAAAGATAGAAAAACTTGGACTTTAGCATATTGATCTTCTAATTAAGGGCAAATGAATGGCACGAAGTGGATTTTTGTTTGCATTACAGGCTATCTACAAAAAAAAATTAGCATATCAAGCAGCAAATGAATGACGTGAAGTTTATCTGTATTACATGGTTCTCTAAAAATACCTTTTTGCATCTCTAGGCAGTAGCTTATTTAGAGAATATTTTCTTTCATCTCATGTCTACCTTTGTCTTTGGATGCTACAAGGCCTCCAGGTATGTATTCATCTTGCCTCTAACATTAAATGTACTATTTGCTTCTGGTTTTGCCTTGTTTACTTTTGAAGCAATTATCGCAGCAAGGGTAGTGTGCCTATTGATAAATATAGAGATGCTTTCATATATAGTCAATTGATTTTACACGATGATCAAATGATTGATTATATTCCAAGATCTCAGATGTCAGATTTAAATTATTTCATGCCAAGAGAGACTCTCAAATGTTCCAAAAATGAAAGTTTTGGGATACAAATTTCTACTAATATATAGGCATATCTATAAAGTATCTTTTTTCAGGCCAAATCTTCGTTTACGTGTCCAAAATTGCTCTCATCTTTTGAGGTCTTCACCCATTGCCCATGACCATCCTAACTTTTTGACAGGGATTTTGCTTTGATAGTGCTTCTATATTACTATTCTAGGTCATTTACTTGTCCTTCTTCACTATACTTTCATGATTGGATTGTCTTTGTCTAACCTTGAGGGTTTCGATCTTCATTATTATGCCCTTAGACTAACCACTGTCACTCTGCAAGGTTATTAAACCCTTCAAGTGACTGCATATTTGTCTTCACAACTATCTTTTATGGCTTTATAACTTTTTTAGGATTTTATGCATTGTGTTCTTTTGATTCAATCATAGTATCTGTTGCAATCCATGCTTTGATGGGCCTCATGATTTAATATCTTTTCCCTTTTGATGGATTTGCTAACAAACCTTCATTCATTTATTCCTATCTATGCTAGGGTTGCAATGGTTTGTCTTGAATGCTGCTACAATCTTTCATGCAAGCATTAATGTCTTCTGACCTATTCTCTTCTAAAAGTTGTGACTGTTTGAAAGACTATGTTTTGTTATTATCATTGAAAGACTTTTTTAAAGCTCTTTGCCACTTGATTGTGAAATTTGAGACAAAACCTCTTGACTGCAAGAATACCCTTTTCTAACATATCACTATCATTTTGATACTTTTTTTCATTATGTTTGATTCAAATATTATACTGTCTTGTAGCATCTCTAACTCTTGACCTTGGAAGGATCCTTAGCCTACCATACTCTTCATGTTAAACTCTATATTCATATTCACCCCAACATGGTTAGAACCCCTCATATCTTCTGACCTCAAACTACTGGGGCCTTAATAAGTATAGGTAGCTCCTTTTGGAATGTTCATTCTTGCAAAGGAAACAAGAACTCAACCAATCCAGATCAATAATTTTACAAGTAAAAACAATTTAATGTAGCTAAGAAGAAAGAAAGCTAGGGAAGAACGTAGTAGGTTTTGAAGAAATTTGTACACTATCATTCATTTGAGTCAAGGAAGATCTCTTGTATTCAACTTATGGTTGTAATAATAACCATGACCCATTTAATCATTATTTTGTAGGCAAATAAACAAAGACATCAACCTCTCCTCTCTACTTATAAACAAAATTGTGAATCAAAACCAATTCATACTTAATTTTCAAACTTTTCAACTCATGCCATGTTTTATACAAAGATGCAAACAAAATTTGTACATATATTACTGTCAGTAATGACCCCTTCACTATCTTGTGCTGAATGAAAATCCTTCAATTGAAATATATCACGTTAGCCACCATTAACAAATTCATGCATTCATATTTCTTCACCTGCTTATGAAGCAAAGAGGATGGCTCCTTGCACTAATCGAGCCTCAAAAAATGTGACACCCTTGTTCAACAAGCGTTGATACTCTAAAACATGATGCCTATCATTCATGGGCTCAAGTTGGTTGCTTTCATGCTCAATAAAAATATGATCAAAACTTTTTTGTAGTTTCGCCACCATCATAATATCATTTTGCTATTGTTAACATCATACATCCTCATGCGATGCTGGGAATTCATCAAGCTCTTTAGTTTATTCACTCTTTATATGGTAGTTACTACCTTTAATTTATGAACCTTCAAACAAATCATCATAATGACCCCTTCACTATCTTGTGTTGAATGAAAATCCTTCAACTAGACTACATTGTATAAGAATTTGGTGTGGATCGTTCATTCTTTCCTTGATTTGCCATTTTTTATTGTTCCACCCTATGATTTTGTATTTGAGGTATGCAAAATAGTTTCTCTATAGATTTTTTTTTATCTCTTTGCATTCTTTTGGTTTCCTTCATTTAAATTATGTAATGTTTCCATGATTTCAAAAAATAAATATTTTAGGAACAAGGTTTGATATGCATATATTTCTTATATACCAGCACAATAATTGAATGTTGAGGGTGTAATGGATATTATAATTCAATTATTTAAAATATAGAAACCCTTGTTATAAAATCTTAGAACTGGTGCCAACACTAAGAAGTAGGGTTATTTTAGAGATTTTGTAAGTAACTACACATCAAATTTTGGGTGCCTTTGAAAAGAAATTGGTATGATGAAATCTTTGGGCATAAAATAGATGAAATGCACTCCATACTACTGCTGCACAATATTTTGGTCGATGAGATTTTTAAAATAGTAAAGGAAGGTCTATGGAACAACCAAATTCTTATCGTCATAAACAATGAATATTTTAAGATCTTTTTATGATGTGAAAGTTGAGAATATTTTATGAAAGGTCCCTAAATGTACACTTTAAACTGATTTTAGCAATGACTATCATTTATCTTCATGTCAATTGGACCTAATTTCCATTTATCTTTTCTATATAATCAAATAATTCTTATTTAAAATAAATGGTTTAAATTAACCATTATTTCACAATCATATCAAAGTATATTGGAAACATATGGTAGTTTTATTTTGATTAAGGAAACATATTCTTCATTATATTGTCTGGCTTCTGCAGTTTTTGAGTTGTTAACCTGTAGTGTTCTTTGGTACTAAAAGATTGAATCTATTACTATGTATTGGTTGTTGCATTTATTCAGATAATATTCTTGGCTTATTATTGTTCTATGTCATTGATTTTAGCTTATTATTGTCCATAATATTTGGATTTGACCGTATCATAGTTTGTTGCAGTCAACATGCTATCTTATCCTAAGTCTTACTACCATTCTTTGATCAAAGAGTGCCTTGAATGTGCCATCTTTAGATTTTTTTTTACATTTTTTAATCTCATGGATAGTTATTGAAGCATTTGCATGGGCGATAAACCTTGTTTGGATAGGATCTGGAGACTTTTGAAAAGCCGAGCAAGGAATTTGGAGTTTGGTGCAGTGAATTTGAAGTCAACGAGGCCCTCTGCAGCAAATTCAAAAGTAATTTGAAACCCTCATTGTTGAAAGTCAAAAACCTTTTAATGTCTCCTATTAAGATCTCAAGTCTTTTTATGCAATTTTTTTATTAGGCACTCAGATCTCAATCTTATCCTTTTGGGGTTCTTTCTTGGAAAAAAAGAAAATCAATTGCTTTTTTAGTTATTCAAGTGAATTTTTTTAGGATTAAGAGGATATATATATTATTATATTTGTCCATTTAGATAATTTATTTTAATTTTTCATGGATCCAAATCATATTTCTCCCCTTACTCCATTCAACTATCATAGTTGGAAAAACAAATAGAGATTCACTTGAAACACTAGGGGTTATATAGAGTGATCATGGGTATGGAAGGTGGGCCTATATGGATTGTTGATAAGAGAAAATGGTGTAATAGGTGTGATGAGGCTTTTGGAATATTATGTATGTCTATATCCCCATATCATCTCTTTCATGTTGAGTCTTGCACTACACCCAATGAGATCTAGACTACATTAGAGTCTCTATTTGGAAAGCAAGATGCATTGAGGGGTTTTCAATTGGATAATGAGCTTATTGGATTGAATCCTAATAATTTTGATAGAATATAGGAATTATTCACCAAATGCAAGTCTCTCAGATTATAGTTGAAAAAATGAAAATTGAGAAGGATGAATCTCTATTGATACCCTCTATCCTTGCCAAGTTGATAGGAAACACACACATTCCATTCTTGGTAGGTAAAATTCAAATGAATGTAAGATAGATCTCAAAACAATGACTCATTCTATCCTCTTCTTTATATTATGGTCTCTATTAAAAGTGACTACTTTGAACAATGTTTTGGCATCTCCATTTTCAAATTTATTTATTTTTCTTGGAATTAGAAACTAAATTAATATTAGAATGCATAATATTATATATGGATCAGTGTCGAAGGTTGACTATGGATCAATATCATGCATATGATGAAAGAGTAGCTAATGAGAGGAGATTGAACAAATATCCATGTCCATGTAATGATTGTCTTGGTTGAAAGGTGAAAAAAAGAAATGTGATTTATTGACATATGATAAGATGTGGGCATAGTGGTATAAGCCCTTGGGATTACAATTATTATGAAGATATGATAGAATTGTAGACTGTGAGAGATGAAGAGGTGGCAAACATAGACGAAGTGGCAGAAAACATAGATGAAGTGGCACCAAACATAGATGAAGAGGCATAAAAATTTGACGTAGGATTTGAAGTTGATAGAATGTTGAATGAGGGTCTAAGAGATGATTGGGCTAAGTCAATGGAGGATGCTTTAAATCCTATTTATACTAATTGTAAGTTAATTCATTTGACAACAATCCTTCAAATTCTTAACTTGGAAGTGGTGCATGGTTGGACAAATGAGAGTGTAGATCAATTATTGGCATTATTGAGTTGATTTTTACCAGTTGACTCCAAATTGCCAATAATATGAAGTCTATGTAAAAATAAAATCAGTAAGCTCGTCTTGGGGTATGAAAACATCCACACCTGTGTGAATGGTTGTGTATTATTTCACAAAAATCTTGCAAGTGACAGTGAATGTTTGAAATCTCATGAAGCGAGGTATAAACAAGGGTTGAAATCAGCTGTGGTTCCTAGAAAAGTTCTTTGCCACTTTCCGATAATCCCATGATTACTTTGAATGTATAGGTGTAGAGACATTGTTGAACTTATGCAGTGGCATGCCCAAAATAAGAGCACTGATGGAAAACAATGACATGTGTCTGATTCAAAGACATGGATGGAATTTGATAATAGATGGCCTGATTTTTCTCAAGAACCTCGTAATATAAGGTTGGGATTGTGTAATGCCCTACCAGGAAACCCCAAAGGGTTACAGCTAAAACACTCAAACAGAGTGTAACTATTTTTTTTTTATAATAATAATAAGAGTGTTAATATTAAGTCACAACATTAAGATACTTTGGAGTTATCTAATTCTTAGATAACATAGCAGAAGACTAAAGGAACCTAAGGAGTTTCCCAATGTGATTACGTATCCTTACACCTAACTCAATTCGTGACGTTTGATCCAATTAAGCTGGATATCTTAATTACAAGTTAATACTTAAGACATGGATATATTATGTTCATTGAATTGACATTTTAGAATTTAGGAAGCGTTCATCTAATATAATTGGAGATGAGACTAACATGAGGATATTTACTCAATGAATTTTAAACGTAGACAACTTAAGAAATTCTCCCTTTAAGGTTTAAATATGGTTAACTTGGCGAGCCATCCATTTTAGATATAGTGCAACTAATATATCAAGGTTCATTTATTTAGGTTTAAAAATAACCAACCAAATGAGATCATCCTCTATAGTTAAAATATGTCTAATAAGATGAAATTCATACATTACGGATTAAGATGTAAACAAACAGAATGAAGTTCATTCATTAGGGTTTAACCATAACCAACTATTAAATCGTAGTTCATTTATAGAGGACAAAATGTAAATAGCCAAATGAAGATCACTCAATAGGGTTAAGATATAGGTAACTTATTGAGTTCACTCATTTTAGTTAAAATAAAGTTAATATGAAGAAAAAAATTATGCTAAGATTAAGATATAAACAACTAAATGAGTTCTCCCATTTTAGTTCAATTATAGCTATTATGATGAAGTTCATGTATTAAGGTTATAATGCGGATAACCTATTGAGTTCATCCAATTATACAACTAGTTTGGTGAGGATTATTTGTTTAGAATAAAATGTAATTAACTAAATGAATTCATCCAATTTAGTGAAATATAGCTAACATGACGATGTTCATTTACTAAGATAAAAAGGTAAATACCCAAATGAGGTTCATCCATTAGATTTCAATTTAGAAATTATGATAGTTAATTCAATATTTGTTATACATTTATTACATTCAAATTACAAGCTTTATGACAAGTTAATTCAATAATTGTAACCTAGTGAGTTTCTTTCCATGCTTACTTCTTTTCCTTAACAAAATAAATTCCATAATCATATTTACAATATTTTATGACCCTAATTACTACATTTAACAAGATGACTATATTCATGCATTCAAGAATTAACTTCATTAAATCCCCATTATACACTTACAAAATACAACCATACATGTTAGCTCTAAGTATGAAACATGAAGAACAAAAGCATCACATAACACAGATATGATCTCGGAGTTCACCCCTAAAGGGCAACATCTCCAAGTCTGGTCAACTGCAAGACCCCTCTGGCAATTAATTAAGTTAGGATTACATAAGTTTCATGTCTTTTACATCTCTTCCTTAAAGGCAAACACAACCACTATACAACGACCACTTTGGCCAATAATTACATAAATTTAAACTTGCCATATTTCTATTTTGTCTATATCTCAAAAATGAAGAAGGGTGTAACTACACCACTTATTTTACTAATGAGGACATCATTAATTTATCAATTTTCAAATCGATGCATTAGTAATTTTCTCATAATTCAATAGCATATCATTTGAGTTTTCAGAATGCCCAATAATAAATATCCCCTTTTTCCAATTAGTCCTATACTTTAGAACTCCCTTTCTAAACTACCCATAAGACCCATATCATTTTAATCCAAAAATATTATATCCTTGGAAAATATAAATTTAAACATCACCGAGTAATAAATATGATTTATTTTGAAATCTCCAATAAAGAAACTTATTCTATCTAGATTTATTTCCAAAAATCTCTAATATAAGAAAATCCTTCTATCTAGATTTATTTCCAAAAATCTCTAATATAAGAAAATCCTTCTATCTAGATTTATTTCCAAAAATCTCTAATATAAGAAAATCTTTCTATCTAGATTTATTTTAAAAATCTCCAATAAAAGAAAGTTATTTCTACCTAGATTTATTTCCACTTAAATATTAATCAATATATAATTATTAGCCCCTAGATAATAAAATATAAACATTAAACCAACTTAATAAATATACGATTTTCAATTAGATATGATTATATATATATATATATATTATTCTCATTAATATATATAAATAACAAATCGGATAAGTTACAGATTTTCAAATCTAAGTATTAATTAATATAAAATTATTAACCTCATTAATAAAATATATATTAATAATATTCAATATATATAAAAGAAATAAAATAAACTATTAAAATATTCAAAATAAATAAAGCACCAGAACTGTTTAATACCCAAAATAACTAAAAGAAAACTACAATAATCTTTTCATACACAGTCACAGACATTTTATTATTATTATTATTATTTTTTTCTAGAATACTCAAAGAAATAAAATAGGGAAGATTTTCTCAACAAGATCATGATTTCTCAAGGATAAGTTACAGATTTTCAAATCTAAATATTAATTAATATAAAATTATTAACCTCATTAATAAAATATATATTAATAATATTCAATATACATAAAAGAAATAAAATAAACTATAAAAATATTCAAAATAAATAAAGCACCAGAACTATTTAATACCCAAAATAACTAAAAGAAAACTAAAATAATCTTTTCATACATAGTCACATACATTTTATTATTATTTGTTTTTTTTTTGCCAGAATGCTCAAAGAAATAAAATGGGGAAGATTTTCTCAACAAGATCATGATTTCTCAAATACCCAAAAGGATTTAATCCCTCTTATCTATTTTTCTAAAAACAATCTTGACCCCAAAACAATCAATATTCTCAAACTAAAAACTTAAATCTTAAGAGCACTCATGGGTATTTTAAAAAAAAAATAGCATTTCCGTGAAGAACAACCAAAATACCATTTTTTTGATTTAGCCTAGAAATAAAAGGAGAAAACCGGGATCCTACCTCTTTAGCATTCCTGGTAAGATTCGAAGAAGAGCCCCCAATCCTGCAGCTGTAGAAATCCTTCCTTGCAAAAATCCCCATTCTCCATCCCAATATTTTTCTTTTCCAAAAATTTTACAACAAAAAACTCTCCCCAAAAATATTTTCAAAACCTCAGTTAAATGAATTGCACCTATGACCTAATTTCTAATTTCGAAATTCAAGCACTTTTAAAATTAAAAAGAAATAATAATTCTTTTCAACTATTAAATTAATTTAACCTGATTTTCAAATTAAAATGCTTCTCTCCTATTTAATTTTAATTTTAATTTCTCAATATTAATTAATCCAACATTTATATTTCAAACTATTGACAAGGGTAAATATTTTAATTAAATTAATTTCCAAAAATCAATCTTTCACACTATATCAAACTTTATAAATTAAAAATGATTTTCTTTAAATAATTAAAATTACCCTTTTTTTTTTTTTTCCAAAATGAAAAAGAGATTAAATTAATTATATTTCAAATAACTTTAAATATTTCTTTTTTCAAAAAACATAAACTAGATTAAATTCATTATTTTTAAAATTAACCATTAAATTAAATTCGCTACAACATAAATAAAGCAATCTTTTTAATTAATGATTAATCACCTTAAAGAAACCTATTTATTTTAAATTTCTCAATTTCTAATGCATAAATCAACACATTAAATTGAATTAAATACTTAGAATAAAATACTTCATTTACCACACGCAAGGCAAACAAACCAAGAAAGTCTACCAATCACAAGACGTGCAACCCAAATGACAAAGGAACCCTATAGACCACACACGATGCTCACCTGATCATGGCTTAGGCAAGATGAGAGTTTTATGACCACCTAATCCGAATTCTAAGGATGAAGGAGGTATACTCAACCCTGCGAATCCTGGTGAAGCTGAACCTCGCCCTAGGCGATATAGTACCTGCAATCTCCTGCAACCATGAGTCATGCAAGCATACATATATATACATATCCAATGAAGGTGTTAGCTTGATATTTATAACAAGAATTAGGGAATAATTACATTTACACAAGAATCGATGCAAAAGCACAATAATAGGTATGCACAATTATTTATATTATCTAATCTACAACATTACATCACGGTAAATCAACCATTCAAGAATGCCACATAGGAAGTCAACTAAGGTCAAATGGGTTTTACAAGGCCGACTAGGGTAGGGGCATTACAGTTTGGCTCTAGATGGGGTGAACCCATTCTTATATCAAAGTAATAAATGGTCAACTTGGCCAGTGTTTCTAATAAATTATAACTTGTGTCCATGGTTAGCAACTAAACCATTTTTCTTAATGTTATCATTGATTATACTAGGAAAGAAAAGTGTGACTTCAAAAATAATAGATGCTTATCTAGAGCCATTTTATGACGAGCTAATGGAATTGTGGAAAGTAATTGAAGAAATTCAATCTTTAAGGGATGGTAATTCAATCAAATTCACTTTAAGAGCTTCCTTGTTGTTTACAATTCATGATCTTCTTGTATATGGCACATTATCTGGTCTCTCTATTCATGGATACCATGGATGTCCTGCTTACAACTTTAAGGATTTTGTGAGGCACTCAAGAATCTTGCATAAGTGTATTTATTATGGACATCGTGCTTACCTTAAAATGGATCATCCATATCGTCAGCAAAAAACATGTTTCAACATTCAAGAAGAGAATTGTGAAGCGCCATTGCTAATAATAGGTGATTACATTATTGAGTATGGACATAAAAGAATGTCATTTATTGAAAATGATGGGATTGTGGGTAGTAGATATGATCCATGTAATGAAATTGGTGTAAAATAGTTATGCATATTGTATAAGTTGCCATACTTTAAGGATATAGCCATTAGGCATACTGTTGACTTTATGCATACCGAGAAAAACATAGCCTATTCTATTATAGAAACTCTCTTTGGTGCCTTATATACTATTTCATCACGTGAAGGCTTTCAAGAAATAAATATATGCCAAAATCTTTGGGTTGAAAAAAATGATAATGAAAAATATAGAAAACTTGGTTCTCCTTACGTCTAGACAAAGGAACAACATGCACAATTCTTATAGTTGTTGTCTCAGACTTGCTTTCCCACCGGATATGTAAGTAGTACCATTAGAAGCCAAACTAACATTAATAGATTAAGAGGCCTTAAGACCCATGACTATCATGTCATACTTGAGAATATCTTACCTATTGTGGTAAATATATCAAGTTTGGCAAAGGGGCCAATATTGAAAATTATAAGGTTGGGCCTAATATTAAAGAGAATGAGCTTACATGTATTAGATCCTTTTAACTTTGATATTTTTAGGGAGGAGGTTGTTGAAGTCCTTTGTCTATTGGAATGAGCTCTATGACTATCATGGTATGGTTTATTATTGCCTTATACTTGCTCTAGATGATTCATCATTCTATGTATCAAACTATGATTCACTGAGATATTCTTTGTGAACTGGAAAAAGTTCATTATTGTTCTCTATTATCACTGCCGCATTATTCAATGAAGATCTTTGACAATAATAATCTCCCTTTGGCTTTGTTCTCATGAACTTATTTAAGTCTTTATAAGCATGATGATTGTATTTATTGACAATGACATACTTTGGTTTAGAATATATTGGTTTTTATGATAGTTAATTCTACTTGAAAATTTAGATTCTTTTGGATTTGATATTCCTTTAGATTATACACTCTATGTTTTTTTCTGGTAATGAGATCTCTTTGGTTTGGTGAGCTAATTATACATTATTGTTTATTTGGATATCAAGAAATGAGGAAAAAGAATTTAAGACACAAATTATATGATAGTGATCATATTGCTGAAGTTCCAATCATAGATTATGAGTGCTCTCATGAAGAATGTGTGGCCAAAAATAATGATTTTTTATCACTACTTGGTTTGACAAATAGTCAAGTTGTAAATCCACTAAGTAGTATATTATTTATTTAATAATGTTTAATAAAAATTTATAGGAAAGAGTTTTATGTACATAAGACATGATATGCTATATTTTTTTGTTTTTCAGGCAAGAAAAATAGTGCAAAGAAAATGCAGAGAAAAAAAAAAAGAAAGTAAAGATACAATGCAGCCAACTCATAGAAGCCAACGTTTTTGTGACTCAACAAATGTAGTTGGTGAAAACAATAGTTGTGGTGATGTGTAATATGACAAAGCACATGGTGATGTGCAATCTGACAAAGCACATGGTGATGTACAATCTGACAAAGCACATGGTGATGTGTAGCCTGATATACCACATGGTGGTGTGTAGTTTGATATACCACATTGTGATCTCTTAACACAAAGTCTAAGAGTAATTATTGAAAAACATAAGAGAAAAGGAACAATGAATTTGTAGATGATTTATTCAAGTTTAAAGGATGTGTTTGAAGTGAAATCTGTAGAGAGTACTACTAATCTATCTACTCATGCTACACATAATGTGGCAAAGGAGCATGAAGTTCTAGTGCCTCAGTGTGAAGTTGTTGCATCTGCAACTTTTAATGGAACTATTGGATCAACTAGAAATATTGGTAGTGGTTTAACAGAAGATGTGCTCGCTTTTGTTAAAAGAAAGAGATTGAGTCAAGATTTATATAGATCTGTAGAGAATAATGCAAAAGAAAGAAAATTAGAAGGGAAGAAGTCTTTCTTGGTTGAGGTGTCAAGAGATGGTGAACCCACTGGGCAAAATGTTGCAAGGTGGTCCACTGAGTTGGGCGTAAGATGTAGGGCCATTTGGATTTTGTAAATCAAATTTTTCAACAAAGTGTGGAAAATGTTATTAAAAAAATAGAAAATGCCTTTGACACTATTGGTAGACAAATCTCAAGAAAATATTATAGGAATAAAATGAGACTTTTGATGAACAATTTTAGATACAATTGCAGAAAAACAATCATGGAGAGAAAAGAGAGGTCTGACTCCAGTCTATCTCCAAAACAGTGGGAGGCATTGAAAGAAAGTATGTGTTCTGAAGAATATTTGACAAAGAGTCACAAAGGAAAGAGAGCAAGAGATAATGCGAGGGTTGAATATATGTCATTTGGCCAAGGTGGGTTGCAAGCCAAAATGGACAAATTAGGAGTAAGTGTATGACTTTTTGGTTCAATCTACATTGTGTTAGTTAATTACATTTTTTTTGGACCAACTATATGTTAAAATTGACATTGTATTTTAGGTGGAAAAAAATAATGGAGAAGTAGGTGCAGAAGATATTTTCAATTATATGGCAACACTAGATCCTACTAAATCTAAGAGTAGTATGAAGTACAAATCTAGTTCATCACCAAATATTTAATAGCCATCTTTTGAATGCCTAGTAAGAGCCTCAAAAAATCATGTCAACTCAAATGAAGGGTTACAAGGTATAATGAGTTTCTTATAGAGTCTCACTGAGAAAGTTTTACAGTTGGCTGCCTCTGTTAAGCCTATAGTTTCTGCATGGAATGACCATAATTCCATAGATTCATATCAGGTAAGAGTCTATCTTTCAATATTTTGATTCTCACCTATATCATCTTTATGTTGTATTTTAAATATGTATGCAAATGTATTTTGATCATATATAGAACAATGAATCTATGAAATTTTACCTTTTGTTGACTATTTTTTACTTGAATTACTCCTCATATGGATAATTTTTGTTGCTTAAGGGTTAAACTTCATACTGAGAAATGTTATCAAAGAAACATAAAAACAAAAACACCTTGATGCCAATAGATTTGCTGATATATGATAGTGATGATGATGAATTCAAGGAGTATGTGAATGATATTCATAGTAGTAGTTGTGTTGAACTTGAGGGCAGTGCTATGAAACCTTTACTTTTCTTTTGTCTTTTAGTACTTCTTTCTGTTTGACTGAATATACCTTATATTGAGATGCATGTTGTAATATCTTAGTACTTAGAGTCATATAGACTACTACTACTATAATATTTCCAATATGTCTACCTTAGTCTTAAACTCTTGGTGCCAATGCTTGTCTAAAACATTTTTCTAATATTGTAACTTAAAAAGGAGATAACCCTGAAATATGGTGTCAGTCTATTCTTTCTTCAACCCTAACATATAACCTTTGTGAGACAATTTTTATGATTACCACTAGGATAACCCTGTCAATTGACCTGACCTTAAATGCCTTCAATTATTTGACTAATATCTCAACTAGTTCTATTGAATTTAACTCCCACTGGAAGAGACCAACATAACAAAATATATATGGAAAAACTCTCACATACTTCTGATGATCAAATTGAATATTTAATCAAACAATATATCATGTAGAAAGATTCTAAGTAGTTTATATATACTGGAAATATAAATCACAAAAGAACTGATTGATTAAAACACTTATTTGTGTACTCAAGAAAAAATAGGAAATTGATCATTAATTACAAAAATTGTTTACAAAATGCTTAAATTATTGGATATGTCACTGCTTGCATAATAGTTCAAGTATTCTTTCTAAAAGATATCCTCGTGTTACAAAACAATTTCCTTTATATAATGGAAATCTCAAACAGTCATGATTCTTGACCAATGGTCATGTTCTTTACAAAAATAATCATATAGTAAACTAAACTTAATTATCTCTAAGGACAAGATTAACTTATCCTATGTGTTTAACATAGGCTGGATCTCAGTGAGTTCCACACTCAGTTATCAATCTCTTCAATGCATACTCCTCTGCGTATAGAGTATCAATTATTCTTGAGACTTGTGGTGCCAAATCTTCATCCTCCTTTATCTTAGAAATCATATGCTCTAGAATACCTCCCATCTCCTTCTTAAATTTCTCCAAGGTTAATATTTATCCTTCACTCATCAAGTTTGGAATCCCCTCTATATCTTCAAGTCTATCAACATCTCTCTTCAACAGCTGATAAAATTCTTCATGTCTTCTCAAAATTTCTGGTTCCACTCCATTACGATCCATTAGTTTTTCTTTAAAACTCATATGGTGAACAATGCTTGAGAAGGTTTTCTTATAGGTAGAATAGAATGGGACCATTTGTGCATCCATGGTGTCATTTTATGTGATTGATTACCCCTATCACTAATGAGTGTATAGATGTCTCTTTTTGTGCCTCCACATTTTTCAATTGTTTTTCATAATTATCTACTTTGTACTTCCAGTAGATCGCATCCTGTGAGGCTAGAATGATTATGTGTTCTTCATCAAGATCAACTTCTCTCTTAGGGGTTGATTCCTTTTGTAGGTGTAGGGATTTTTCATGTCATTTCTCACATTTTTCTCATTCCTTATGGTACAAATACTTAAAGTGTTTCATCGACCGGTTGACATAATCCATTTGGTCAATGTTGAGTCTAGCCTTATTCAAGTTTAACATGGTTATTTTCATGGGATCACTCTTGCCTACTTGCTGCACTGAAAGAGTAGTATACATTTCATCTAGGTCTAGAATGAGAGGTCTTTTATCCATAGGATAAATTTCCTACTACAGTAAGGCCTTCTATCCAGGATCATACCCTAACCCAGTGTAGACTAATTCTATGTTATTTGGAAATCTCATCTGTTGTCTCCCTACTACTTTTTCAAAGGTGTCAAAAATCAATGCCCCCTTCATGTTCCACCCTTGGTATGATAGCACCAAATTCCTTCAGTAGTTGTCTCCCTCTTGTTGGCATTATAACAGATAATAAGAGATTGTTGGCATTTCAATAAGGATATTGAGAAGGTTGTTGATGATTACGGATATAACTGATCAAGGATGTTTACTGTCTTAATATTATTATTTTGTCATTGATGTCAAGAAATTGATTTTCTAATTCAGTATGGTATTGCCATATCTTAAGAAGTATGATTTGATGAGTATAAAGATGTCGGTAAAAGACACAGAAAGAATATGATGAATAAGGGGAGAAATAAGTTATTCAATGGGCAACTATTACCGAGTTAGACAATGATGAGATCATGATGTTTAGATTGTTTTGATATCATACATATGTTATTGATTGAAAGGTTAATACTATAGTATGTTATCGAGCAAAGAACCTAGTCGGTAAACCCTAAGGTTATCGCTATCGGTTAATGAAGGCAGAATGTCTACCGAGTGAAGTTTAGTATTTACCGCGTTGTAACCGAGTTGTAATCGAGTTGTAACAAAATGCATTAAATGGTTACATGTATTATTTAATGAAGGAAGCTGATGAGATGACTATGATTAAATGATTGGTGTGTCATGAATGAAGTTTGTTAAAGAATCTATGGCAAAGGAAAATCGGTAGGAAGATCTATAGCTCAGATTGAACTGCAATACCCTAGCACAAGTTCCAAGGCAGCGTAAAACATTTTCAGATCGAAGGATACATTGAACTTGGTCAAAGTTTAAAGATCTAATGGCTATGATTGATCATCGGAAATGTGATCAAGGAGATTAAGCGGTTGGCGAATTGTTTATAAATTGGGAACTGTTGATAAACAATGTATGCGGGTAAGTGTATGCACAGGGATGCTACATAGTGACTACCAAGCATAGAAGCTTGAAGACATATTTTGAATAACAGAGTATAGAGCCCAGCAGATGGACAAGATTAGTTCTATGTCTATATTGTATTAAGCAAATAAGAATCTACTTTATCATTTTAGATGTGAGGTTGCAGATAGATTTTTATTACTATTATTTTGTGAAGTGATAGAAAATCTCTTAACCTGGTGGACTTAACAGTCTTATTTGTAAAACCCTCTAGCAAGGTGACATTCTAATTGAGTGTTTGAAATCCTTTGACAAGGTCACTTCTAACAAGGTGAAGATCCTAACAGATCTAAGGGAAATCCCTTAACCGGGTCACATCTAGCAATGTGTTTGTAATCTTTAACAGGATTTTCTTTTAATCGAGCATACTCTAGAAGAGTATATTTCTTAGTGGGTCCGAAATCCCATAGTGGTTTTTCCCTATTTGGGTTTCCACATTAAATCTGGTGTTATGAGTGTTATGATGTTCATATGCTTTTGAGTTTGCATGTTTAGTAGTTCTGGTTATATTACTGAAGTATATGTTACCAAGGTTGAATCTGATGTTTTTATGGAAGATTAAGTTTGTATGATTCACCCCCCACCCCCTCTCATCTTATTAGCTTGGCATTTGTACTTATCTTTAAGTATCAGAACTATCACCTCTTGTTGGTTTTATCATTTTCATCTCCTCCTCGATTATGCTTTCTAATTCATCCAAGAGTTCTATCATGTCTACATTTTTTCTCTTCTCCCTCAATTCCTTTCCTTTGTGTCCATACAAGAATGACCGAATCTCTTTAGTCTAGATAAAATCATTGTCTGATATGAAGGTTGCACAGTCATCTATTCTCTTGTCAATGATTTCTTTCTCCTTAGAGTCCTAAACAATATTTTTACCACCCCCCTCAGAAGGTTGTGTAGGCATATTATCACGCCTCTCCTATGCTCTGGAGTCAAGGGACATGTGTTCAAGTGGTAGTTCCTCAGTTGGTTCCTCAAGTTCTACCTCCACTATCTCCCTAGGACCATCACCAAGGATTTCCTCTGCATGTTTAATTAATGTCATTGCCTTATCTACTGGATTCACTATGCTTTCTACATTAGGCAAGTTTATTTTTTGTTGTTGCATTTTCCAAGTGTAGGCATTACCAACCTTATTGTACAAATCCTTTCTTCTGACTGATTCCTCCCTCTCCAAGTTTATGATGATGTCTTCATTCACCTGTGGGATATGCTCTATTTTGTCTAATCCTTGTGAATTTTGAGCTTTCTAAATATACCCCTCAGGATCAAATTTTGCTCTTGGTGTGCCATAGGAAAATTGATAATATCCCATCTTTCCCTAAAGGAGTGCATAGATTGTTGTGCTTCTAATAAAAAAATCTCCAAAGGATACACATCCAGGTAAGAAAGACTTTTTCCTACTTGCCCTTAGATGGACATGTGTTGATCCATTCATTTGTTTGACGATTTCCAAACAAGCCAATTGATTAGGGACAATCATGGGAAGGATATTAGGAATGATACCCTCATTAGTATGGTTTTCCTGTGAAAACCAGTCTCCCTAGTTATGATCAATTCCTAGCTCTTCATTGAATTGCAATGGTCTGAGAAATTTCTTAATTTTAGGTGATAAGGAGAAATTCTTATCGTATCCCAGTAGACACATCATAGACTTTACAAACTTGTCCTCAAAACAATTGTACTAATAATTTTCATACCTTGAATCCTAGATGGACAACCACATTTGAACAGGCTTCTTCTCGCCATGCTTATCAAACACATTTTCTAGCAAATACCTACCCCATATTGAATTCATATCCCCAACAAATAACAATATATGCATTAATAGAGAATAATGAGGGAACACTATCTATGTAGAATCCCCTTTGATCTTTTCCAAAGAGTGATTTATTCAATTTGCAATATAGGTTGCATAATCAAACTCTTTGGGATCCTTTGATTGCATATCTACAACCAAAACCATTAGTGCAATGTCCATTAGGGGAGGTCCCTCAACTCCCAAGACTTGTCCCATAGAGTAATAGGTGTATTTGATGTGTGTTCTAAAAATATTCACATCAAACAAAGCTAATTATTTACTTTTGAATATTGCTAGTTTTTCCCCTACTTCCCTCCTTCTATGATAAGGCAACCTCCAGTTTCTGTATGTACTTTCTAGGGCAACATACTCTTGTTTTAATTTTCCCACATCAATATGTGCTTTATTTTCAAAATCCAAAATGAATACTATCTCAATGAATTCCTTCGTGATTGTAACTAATGGCTTGTTGTCTTTGTCATAAATTGTCTTTGTTTTAGGATCATATCTATCTACGAGAGCTTTTATCAATTCAAGACTAATAAATACATTAGGAACTACTAGTCTCCATATATTCAACCTCTGTCATGCCCAAAATTTAGGGCAAGATCAGAATAATTTTTTTTTTTAAATAATACCCTAATAACATTAAATTCGCTAATACGAAATGCACTAGCAAGTTTTTGTCTTAACTATGTTAGGAGTTGACTTTATCTACTAACTCGAGTAGTCAAAATAGGTAGCAATTAGATGCAGAATTTTATTTGATTAGTTTCATCATCTCATCGATTTTAATAAATGAACTAATTCAGTCAATTAATTTATGCAAGTAAAATTTAATCTCCAATAGCCAATAGACTTATCCTAAGAACTAATTAAATTAGTTCTGACACTTAGTTATATAGAAGTCCATGTTATATTTTAACGATAATTAACATATGAACAACCTAAATTGATTAAAGGGTCAATCATAATTATAATAAAAATTCGTTCTATAAAGATTATCTCGTCTAACACCTATATTTAGGTGGACCTATAATAAAGCAATTTATTATAAAATTTCTTCAAGGTTAAACTTCATAAGAATTTTAAATGTAAACATTTCAATTTCTACCTTAATTAAAACCATATATAAATTATATCGCTTAAATAAATATTAAATCTAAATCTATTTTATCCTCTTATAATGTCCAACTCCATTTATAAATATTACATATATATATATATATATAAAATTACAAATATATATTAATATATATCTGTAGCTATATATTTTAATACTTGTATTATTTACCTCATATTTTCAAACTCTTCCAACAACCCTAACCTAAAATGAATACTATATAGTACCTCTTATTTTATTATTTCTATATTCTTATCTATTCTATCCCTAGCCCTACCAGGGCTAGGGTTTTGTATTTTATTTTATTTTGCTATGATGAGCAGGGCAGAGCTATATATTTTAATACTTGTATTATTTACCTCATATTTCCAAACTCTTCCAACAACCCTAACCTAAAACGAATACTATATAGTACCTCTTATTTTATTATTTCTATATTCTTATCTATTCTATCCCTAGCCCTACCAGGGTTAGGGTTTTGTATTTTATTTTATTTTGCTATGATGAGCAGGGTGGAGGAGGGCTGAACCCTGGAGTGGTGACCAAGCATCTAGGCGAGTAGAGGCATTATTTCCAAAAGAGAGGGGGGGGCGGGTTCTCCCGGCTGGTGTCGCCCACTGTGTAACCACACAGTGACGGTGCCAAAAGCGCCGCTCACTATGTGCCCACACAGTGGCGGTGCCGCGAGCGTCGCCCACTGTGTGTTCACACAGTGGCAGAGCCAAGGGTGTCGCCCATTGTGTGCTCACACAGTGGCGGTGCCGTGGGCACTGCCCACTATGTGAATACACAGTGGGGTTCGGCCCACCCCCGAGACCCCCTTTATATATATATATATATATATATATTTATTTATTTATTATTATATATATATTTTTTATAGAAATATAATATACATAAATAAATATATATATATATATATATATATATATAGCATAATAAATTTAGGGTAAAGAAATCAAATGTTAATATTTCATTTGAAACACATTTTTTTTTTTTTTTGAAAATAGCTTAAGTCATCTAATTTGAATTTATGCACATATTTTCTTTATTCTAAGTTACTTGCTATTAGACTCTGAGATGGACTAGTTTCTGTAAATTTTATTTTCTACAAATATTTAACTTACAGATTTAAATAAACTATCCAAGAACTATAGAAATAGGATATTATTTAAATTAGATAGGCCATTTCACTTTAGATTTACTTTCTGCAACAAGGCAGTTAACAAAATAAACTTGAAACAACAACTATTGAACTAAGGAATGATTTAAATCAAATAACTATTTACTCTATTTTTTTTTCTTTTTTTTTCTAATTTCTACAACTAAGTAAATTCCAGAAATCAATAAATTTAACAGCAACTTAATAAATCCAAAATGTATCAAATTAAAACTATGGAAATAATTATAAATACCTTTAGATTTTATTTCTGCAATTCTATATGTGATTTTATTTTCTGCAACTATAATTATCTAGAACCCTTAAACTAAAATCATGCAATTAGGAAAATAAACTACATTATTTTTATTCAAGCAACATGCATACAATCATTAAATTCTTTCTGTATTTCCTGGATTTATTTCACTTGCATAAAGGGTAAAATAAATTTAGTTGCTTTCCCACATTATTAATATCTTCAACAATTATTAAATTCAGAAACACAACTTTAGAAAACTAATCCAGATTTATTCATTTCATCTTTCTCAATATAACAAATAAACTATTACATTTCTAGGAATTACTTTAAAAGACACTATAGTCATTTTACAATAGGTCACTCAACTTTTAAAGTGAGGACATTTTAAAATAGAATAGCAACATATTTCCAAATGGATTCTCCAACAAATAACTCCATCGAATTTTCCACTCATCCTAATCCCTTTCTTTCAACAACTTGCAAATGAGATCAAGGATATGACCATGGAGTGCTCACCTCCCAGCCTAGGCTAACTAGTAGCCACCCCCGAGCTTGGAGAACCAAGCCCTAGACAGGTAACACACATGCAAACACAAAAGACAAGGGAAAACACAATCTCAAACACAATCCCAACCTAGGCTACACTGCACCACACATTTGTGATGTCTTTTCAAGGGTGGTAGTGGACCAAGTACCCAGAGGAGACTGCAAGTATGGTAAAACAAATAGCCACCTCATGGCAAACCAAAACATATAGCCACCTCATGGTAACAAAATACGTCAAGTATAACATAATCAACCCCTTATTCCTTATGCCCCCCAAGGCATTCATGCCTTATTTCCCTCCTTATGACCCCCAATGCATAAACAAGCCATGCAGCAAGGGTCACATAAATTCCCTTGTGATCACTCTCATAATGAGAGTCTCTCACTCGAGGGTTGTCACTTCTACCACCCACAAGATCCTCCTCTCTCCCAAGAGTAGGAGGTCTTGATTACTCCCAAAAACATATACAATGTATAAACATAAAATACCAAATAAGTTTCCAAGAGAACATGCACGAAAACTAGTCTTTTACACAACCATTACTTTCAAAACATAATGCAGTAAGAAAATCATTATAAGAAAAATACAACCAACCTTAAACTACCCAAAGTATGCTAGTTTTGTTGAGGATGAGCAGCCCAATTCCACTATTCTTCTCTTTCTACCCTTAGCCAAAATTCTCAAACCAAATTCTATCCTTTTTTCTTTACAAAATTCTTTTGTCTCCAAAAATGGAGAGTGGGTGATTACCCCCAAAATCTCTCTTTCTTTCTTAAGAAGGCACTAGTGTGAGTTCCCTCAAGTTTCTAAATCTGAAACAGAAAGTAAGGTAAGATGGGAAAGGGAACTCTCACTCAAAAGGGAAGGTTTACAACTCAGTTCAAGCCTTCCAATTTCCATTTTCGCACAACTTAGAAAAGTCACTTTTTTGGGTGTCTAAAAGGTCACATGGGAGTAGAAACTTGCCTAAAATTACCCCTAACCCTTAGGTATACCTTATGGGCTTTAGGAAACCCTGTCAAACTACCCTTAGGTGTCCATTTAACCCTTTTCTAACCCCTCTGAAGTTTATTTTCGGGTCAAACCTATTTTGACCAACCCAAAGATTCTTTACCCAAGGCATTTATGGGATCACATTACCTTAATTGAAAAAGCTATAGTTAATCAATTCCCTCCAAGAGACAAATTTAAAAATTCAAACATAAATCCACACATGTGTCAAGTGACACAAAGAAAATACTTTTACAAATTTATACATGAAATCATGTCTCTTGTGGATTTTACAAAAATCAATTAAATAACACTTAACACACATGCATCATTTACTATTACAAATAAAATACAACACAAATGGGGTGTTGGCTCTCCAAATAGACAAACCCTAGCTTTACGAACATAGACAGGTCGAGGTTTGGTTCTCTGTAATATTTCCATGGTCACATGAATATCTTTTCCTGCGCCACTCAAATACACATTAGTAATTTCCAATAACCTTGTATAATATTAAACACATGAATTAGAATACACATCAAACACTTTGCATACAATTTACATTTGAACAATTCAATATATCTCATATCCAATTAAATCCACATAAGCACTTATCACAATTCTCATAATTTTGGTTCACACCTAAAACATACATCTTAATTCTATCATCACAATAAAGTCCTACAGATCCAATAATCACATACCTCATCTCCAATTTATCCTATTCTAGAGTCATATAGAGTTCTTTATCATAAAGCATATAAATGAAGCATCCACATTCATCAATGTTATCAAATAATGAAATCATATATGTTCTACATCCAAACATAGCTAACATACGTTAGATCAAGATTATCCAATCAATGGATCTTTTAGGATTTCAAATTCATAACATATCAAAATGTACACCACAAGGTGCAATAACTCTATAACTTGGTTCAATTACCTTTCTCACCAATCTATCTGTCTAACACAGTCCATTCTATTGAATTATAAAGCATTTATTAATAGGTCAAACATGGTCAACTAAGTTAATCAAAGCTTGGTTTGGGGAAGGCCTTACAACCTCCATGGATTACTGATAGATTCAAGGCTCATTCTCCTCTTCCAGTGAAACATGAATAAATCATACCTTGTGATCTCGATCCAGATATCTCCTACAAATTCTTGATTATCCTCTAGGCCATCCTCTTCAGACTTCACTCTATGGGATTACATGCTAGACACAGGGAATTGGTCCAATAAGTCCTAGTTCAATGCTCTCCCTTCCTTTTTATGTCTTTTTCTTTTAGCTACCTCACTAGTATCAGTAGGTGGGGGATTCTTGGGCTTCCTACTCTTAGCTGGTTTAGATGAAGACAACTCCATGAATTCACAGAGAAAAAGCAATATAGAAACTTACTTGTTTCCAACTCTGTGTTCCTTTCACTGTATCTCCAAGTCGCAATTCACCTCTGGATCAATTGTAAGATTTTTCCCTTCTGCAAGGACTCTATCATTTCTTTTATGTTTTAATCTGAATACAACATTCTTTGTGTCGTGCCTGTGAAGTGTGATACCTACAGCGGCAACACAAAACACTCAATAGATCATTACAAGCATGGTTAGCAAATTTAAAACCAAGAAAGATAAAACCATGGCAAAGCGATCTATTGCCTCCTAAGAGATGTGAGTGTGGATTTGCTCTTAGATGTGGATAAGTAAATTCCACTAACTTGAATACACCTAGATGGAGGATTTGAAAGCATAATGATGCAATTAAGCTAGAAAAGAGAATGATTAAGCTACATGATTCAACAATTATGCTATAAAATGATCAAATTAAGCTAGATCTAAGATGCAATTGCTTATAATAACAATGCTCAAATGATATGCTAAGAGATATTATGCCTATAGTAACAATGCCTAAAATGCAAATGAGATGGGATGATTATTTCTCCAAAATGGGGGATATTTATAGGATTTCCAAGGCCACGGGTGAGCTGGCAGGAATCAACGGTCAAGATTGAGTCTGGAGATATCAATGGTTAAATTCGAGGAGGTTGGAAAAGAGGTTGGAGGAAAGGGAACATTTTCCATCTCTATGGTGACAAGTGTCAAGAAGCTTTTCTCATGAGAGGGCAAGTGTCTAAGGAAAGGGGACATGTGGCCCAAGAATGCCATGTGTCTCAAGGGAAGAGTATCCACACCATAGAAGGTTAGGATAAGGAGGTTAGGATGTGAAAGCTAAGATAGGTTTAATTAAACCCATGGCTGGATGGAATGGGTTAGGTTTAGAAGTGGCTAGGTTAGGTGGTTAGAAGTTAGGAGGCATGTGGGTAATTTGAATTTAAAAATTCAAATAATAGGAAAAGACTAATTAAATTTAAACAACTCATAAATTGATTTGTTTTAATTAATTAGGGATTAGAAGAAATGAATTTAAATGGGGAGGGATTAATTAATTTAAATTAATTAATCAAAGGGGATTATTGAAATGAACCTATTAAATAAATCCTTAGATTTATTAATAAGTAGATGAGTGGAAGAATTTAATCAAATTGTTTAATGAATTCAATTAAATTGGGAAGGAGGATTAATTAAATAATTGCTTATTTAATTAACTATCTTCAGACCATTTTTAGGTGCATACATTTTTCCCCTCTTTGAAGTGAGGTATGATGACATGTTGATTAAAATAATAATCTCATTTTGATGATGATATTGGTTCGATAGGATACCCCAACTATTGATTGATATATTGCGGTATGATGATACCCCCTTGGGAGATCAATTGAGATAATTGACTTGTGGATTTTTGCGAAATTGATATCCCAATTAGAAATGATATGATGTCTGCAACTGTGGTTTGATGAAAATGCGAGTTCTACAATCATGGTGATATGGTTCTTGATTATTGATAAAGCTTCATTGGTTAGATTGATAAGATTGAGATTTAGTCTAGTTTCAGGAATGACACCTCCTATATAAGACAAAGATGATCAAAGTGTCTAGTTTTAGGACTGATATATCTTGTATAAGACATGATTAGAACGTTTGGTTTCAGGAAAGATACATCCTATATAAGACATGATAGGATTGATTAAATTTGATAAGGTTTATTAGATAAAGAACTGACAGTTTGTTGATATCAAGTTGTAGGAAGATTTGGATATGCTGATGTTGGTTCTGTTGAGAGGGTAGCATAAGATTTTTCCTGGGTCGACAATATCTGGAGAGATATCAGTCATTAGTCTAATTGTGTATACACTTATGATGATACCTTGATGATTCTTGCGATAGATTGAACCTTGGATAAAATGAGCATCTGGGATCCCATGCAAGAATGAAATGCAAGCTTAAATGCAAATGCCAATGCAAATAAAATGCAAAGCTATGATCGGACCAGTCATTGGATTATTGCATTTTTGTCATCATTGAGCTTCTGAAATGTGGGAAGTGAGTGAAAACATCAATGATATAATTAAACCATGATGACCTGAGCATTGCTTTTCTGGCTTTTGATATGGCAAGTTAGCACAAACATCGAGGTATAATTGAACCGAGATGACCTGAGTGTTGCTTTTGTAAAATAGGCAGTATTAACCATTTCAATACGCAAATTGGAAATGTCTTCAATGATGCTCCAATGATCATGTCTTGAGACAAATTTGCACATATTAATGATTAATTTACAGATAGCAGACAAGAAAAATATCATGTTCCTTCCTTGTTCCTCTAGTCAAAGACATCCTGGAGTCACTCAGAAATCATGATAGCGAAAATCAAGATAAAAGAGTTGAACAATCATGTTAAAATCATTATTCAAAAGATATCATACATGTGTTTAGATTGACTTTGTGATAGTTTCATGGTTGATAATTTGATCTCGTGTTCAACATTGGATGTGTCATATTTTTCGCTTGATAAGGGTTGTTTAACTATTGTTCTACCTATTTGATTAAGCTCAAAATGATCAAGAATTTTACCCCCAGCTAAGTGCATGATTTTTCCCCAAGCCTAGAAATAAATTCATTATGATATACCCAATGATCCAAACCATGGCAAGAGATTAGATGGGATGCCTGTGTATGTACAAAGGCTTCATTATGGATATGAACAACGCTGAATGAATGCAAGAGGAATGATGCATGAACTAATAGATGGAAAAGCTAGCAGATAGATAGAGCCTGTTTGCCAGGTTTTCACCATCTATTTTTATTTCACTTTTTCTCATATTTGATTGTTTTTGGATTTTCTACTTTTTCACTTTTTTTTTTTTTTTCTTTTTCACTGTTTTTGATTTATTTATTTCCTTTTTTACTGTTTTTTGATTTTTTTTTTACTATTTTTTTATTTTTCTACTTTTTCACTGTTTTCTATTTTTCTTATTTTTCAGTATTTTTTATTTTTCTTCTTTTTCAGACATAAAATTTCTTCAAATGCATGCTATTGATGGGTTCGTCAAGCTGATCTTCATCTTATGTTGATAGCTAATATGCTCCTCATCCAAATACTGTTGTGACCACAAACAGACCTAACCAATTTGGTTCAAACTTTCCTTTCTTTTCTTGATCTTCCTGGTTGTGTGGATTTTCTTTTAGTACTAGTTTCCCAACTTGAAAGACTCGTGATTTGACCCTGTGATTATAACTCCGACACATTCTTTGTTGATATACCTTTAAATGATCAAAGGCATTTTGTCTTCATTCATGGATTAATTCTAACTCTTGTAATCTAGATACTCATTGTTCTTCATCTGGGATAAGACATTTTAATGATACTCGTAGAGAAGGTATCCCTACTTCTATTGGCAATATTGCTTCTCATCCATAAACAAGAGAGAAAGGTGTGGCACTTGTTGGTGTGGATACTGGTATGGTAGGCCCATAGAGAAGGGTTTAATTAAATATGCCAATCTCTTCCATCATCATTCACTATCTTTTTGAGGATTTTCAAAATAGTTTTGTTTAATGCTTCTGCTTGCCCATTTCCTTGTAGATAGTAGGGTGTGGAGAATCTACGTTGGATCTTGAATTTCTCACATATCTCTTGTACGTCTTGATTCTTGAATGATTGCCCATTATCAATGATAATGGTCATGGGTATTCCATTAAATGTAGCAATTTTTTTTCCAGTGATATTTGTCAAAGGTATTGTCTCAATCCATTTTGTGAAATATTCTATAGCTACAAGGATGAATTTGTGACCATTAGATGAAGAAGGATTTATCTTTCCTACTAGATCAAGACCCCATTGATAGAAAGGCCAAGATGTTGCCAAAGCATGAAGTTCTTGTGCTGGTGCATGAATCAAATTCCCATGGATTTGACATTGTTTGCATGTTCTAGCTATCTGAAAAGAATCTCATTCCATAGTCAGCCAATAATAGCCCAAGCGTATGAGTTTTTTTGAAAGGGTAAGACCACTCGAATGAGTGCCACTAATGTCATTATGGACTTCATGTAAGGCCTTCTTATATTCTTCTTGTTCGAGACATCTTAAAAAAGTATCGTCTAGACCTCGTTTAAACAGGGTATCCATGACAAGAGTAAAATAGGAGGATTGGCGAATAAAATTTCTCTTTTGATTTTTCGATAAGTTGGGAGGGAGGATATTGTCTTTTAGGTATGTGTAAGTTTTGTCATAATGGGAGGAATCATGCCCAACAAGTTGACAGATAGTTTGAGAATCAAGATAATTATGAGCAAGGTAAAACAACTCTTCCACCAGGAATTCATAACATTGTTGATTTTTTTGTCTGAAGGAGAGAAGCAAGTGTAGCCATGGCATCTGCTGCTTTGTTGTCATTCCTTGGAATCTACTGGAAGTTTATTTCTACAAAGTATTTCATGACATCATCAACCATCTTTTTATAAGGCATCAAATTTTCTTCCTTTGTTTGATAATCATCATTAATTTGATTGATGACGAGCTAAGAGTCTCTAAAGACTTGAAGTTGTGTAATGTTCCATTTTATAGCCATTTTGATACTTGTTACCAAAGATTCATACTCTGTTGTGTTGTTGGTGCATGGAAAGCTTAATTTGTATTCTTTTGGAATTGTATGACCTTGTGGTGTGATGAATAGAATGCCTGCTCCTAATCCATGTTGTGTATATGAACCATCAAAGTATAATTGCCATGTTTTTGTGATGACTGTTTGGATATTAGCATCAGGAAACTCAATCTGTAAAGGATGATCATCTTGAAGTGTTGCCTCTGCTAGTTGGTCTACAATGACTTGCCCCTTTATAGATTTTTTATCAACATACTCAATATCAAACTCACTCAAGATCATGATCCATTTTGGTAGTCATCCTGTTAATGTTGCCTTGTTGAGTAAATATTTTAGAGGATCTATTTTACCTATTAACTTGATGGAGTGAGATAGTAGATAGTGTCATGATTTTTGAGAAGCAAAAACTACTACCAAGCATGCTTTTTCTATTGGTGAATAGTTGATCTCGTATCCTACTAGTGTTTTTCTGATGTAGTAGATGGCTCATTCTTTTCCTTCATTATCCTATTATGCAAGAAAAACTCCTAATGATGCTTTGGTGGTTGATACATAAAGTAACAATGGTTTTCCTGGAATTGTTGACATTAGGATGGGTGGTTGCATGAGATATGCCTTGATCTTGTTGAATGCATCCTCACATTGGTGGTCCCACTTGAAATGAACATTTTTTATACAATAGATGAGTAAATGGTTGACATTTATTTGCTAGTTGAGAAAAAAATCTTCTGATTGACTAGAGTCTTCCTTGGAGTGATTTGAGTTGACTAATATTCTTGGGAGATGCCATTTCCATGATTTCTTTGACCTTAGGTGGATCCACTTCGATACCTCTAGCTGAAATAATGTATCCCAATAGCTTTCCTAAAGTGACACCAAAGGCACATTTCTTAGGGTTTAGTCGTAGCTTGTATTGTTCTAACCTATCAAAGATCTTTTCTAGTATCCCTATATGGTCTTCTCTATTGTATGATTTTGCTAAGATGTCATCCACATAGTCTTCCATCAATGTATGCATCATGTCATGAAATATAGTTGTCATAGCTCTTTGATATGTAGCACCTGCATTCTTTAATCCAAAAGGCATGACGTTCCAGCAAGAAATACCCCATGGACATGTGAAAGCTATCTTTCCTTGATCTTCAGGTGCTATTTTGATCTGATTGTATCTGAAGAAACCATTCATTAAAGAAAACATGGAGTGTCTAGTAGTTAAATCTACAATGATGTCAATGTTAGGCAAAGGAAAGTCATCCTTTGGACATGCGTTATTAAGATCTCTAAAGTCTGTGCATATTCTGACGCTTTTATCTAGTTTTGAAACATGAATGATGTTGGATACCCATTGAGGATAGGCAATAGGTCTAATGAATCTGACATCCAATAATTTCTTTAGTTCTGCTTTGACTAGAATAGTGATATGTGGATGCATTTCCCTTAACTTTTGTTTGACTAGTTTGGCTCCTGGACTAACATTCAAGTGATGCATAATAAGCTTTGAATCCAACCTCAACATGTTTGCATATGACCAGGTGAAATTGATTTGTTATCATTTGAAGAATTCCATATATTGTTGCATTTCTTGCTCAGACAGAGAAGTCACTAGATGAAGAATCTTTGGTTGCTCTATTGTGTCAATGTTAACTACCTCTATTGGTTCAATCAAAATGGATGACCTTTCTTGATAGTGCTCAGGTAAAGTGTCAAATCTCCCATCTTCTGGCACCTCAAGGAGTTTTTACCATTAGATGCATCATTTCTTTTTACTTTTTCCTGATCTAATGTTGCTAAGAAATGGTTTTCAGCATTAGACCTGATATTGTTTTCTTTATTTTTCTTTTTGCGACTAGGAGATTTGGCACCCGCTTGACTAGAAGATGTGTTGCTGAAATTCCTGGTGAGAGTTGTTGTGGGTTCAATTGTATTAAGATATATAGATATGGCATGGTCATTTGGAAGGGTATCAACATTAGTATGTCCTTCATTTTCCCAATCAATAAGCTCAAGGTGGAGTAGAGGTAAGGGGTCTTCAGGTTGGGATGTTTCGAGGGTATCAAGGGTCATTATAGATGTATCAAAGTTTTCAATATGTATGTCAGTGTCTAGAACGATACCCTCATTAGAATGACCTAGCATAAGAAACTCTTGATTGTCCTCGGTTAAGTCCAAGTTAGCCGAATGTGATTCTGATTCAAGTGAACTAGTTCCTAACGTTTGTTCTACATATGTGTGACCTACATAGACTCCTACATCTCCTTCAAAGAAATTTTATTTAGCTAAATCTTCAGAGTGATAGGAATCCCATTCCCATTCATTAGAATCTGTATCACTTGTAGCCTGCAATCTATAGATTGTTCATATAGTATTTGATTTGTTTCGTCAGCTTTTGTGGCTATATCTTTTCTTCTTTCATATTCAACTTCTTTAGGACTGAGATTGAGTTTTGTCAACCTTTCTATGAGCTCTCCTTGACTTATATTAGCTTCTTTCTTGTTTTGATTGAGATTTAATGTTGTTTGAGAGGTGCTTTTAGTTTGTTTTTCTTGTTGATTTGAAGCTTGCTTCTTTTCCCATTTCAAGTTTGCTAGTGTTTGTTGCTTATCTGATGTTTCTTCTCTTTCAATTGCCAGTTGCTCTTGTTTGTTTTCATATTCCTCTTATTTTTGACTAAAAGATGTGTCTTCTAGTAAAGTAACTTGTCCATACCCTAAACCTATTTTGTCTGTAGCTTGTTGAGTGTAAGGTTGGATAGGTTCTGAGATACCTTCTTTTTTTTTTCCTATAGGACATGTTCCAGTGTATCCCATTTTTATGAGAATGTTAAATCCTTTTCCATACTTTTCTGTAGGTATGTAGACATTGTTGATCTTTTGCTGAAATTCTTCATCCTTGTATAGCCATTGTAGCACATCTTTGTCTTTTGTTTCCTTTGATAAGGTTCCAGCACTAACAAATGCTCCATCAAATATCGGAAGATGTTTTACAATTGGTTATTGTTTAGAGTTTGATGGTTTTCCAAAGGATTTAGGAGAAAGTGGTAATTGTGATATTGAATATTCTTTGTTCCCTCGATCTCTTAGCTGCATTTGTTTTTCCATACTTGACAAGATGAGGCAAATCATTGTTCCTTGGATTGTGTTTGAAGATGATGCCTCCCTATTATGAGGAACAATGACTTATTGAACTGGTTTAAGATTACTACAATACTGAAATGGATTTGAATCTGTTGAGATCGTGATTTCCTATGCACTATAGGGAAACTTTAAGCACTGATGGTATGTTGAAGGAACAACTTGTATGTCATGTATCCAGGGTCTTCCCAAGAGTATGTTGTATGGTAAATCTATGTCTAGAACTTGGCATGCTGTGTATTTCTACAAAGGTCCCACTCTGATGGGACATCACAATTCCTTTAGAGGAATGTTCTTCTTCATCATAGGCTTTAATGGTGATCTTTTTTTTGGGATCAACTGCATCTTCTGAATAACCTAGAGCATATAAAAGACTCAAAGAGCAAATGTTTAAGCCAACTCCTCCATCTATTAGGACATATTTAACTCATGTCTTATGAATGATGGCTTCGATATGCAAGGGAGCATTATGGGGATGTTGCAAGGACATGTTGTCTTCTTCAGTGAATAATAAGCAGTGAGGGGTTGTGAGGTATCCCACCATGGTTCTGAATTGATCGACATCAAGATATTTGGACACTGTTGTATCTACTAATGCTTGTTCAAGAATTTCTTTATGTGTAGGGGAAAGCTTTAAAAGTTCTAAGATGGATATTTGTGCAGGTGTTTTCTGCAATTGATCCACTAGATTGTATGGTTTGGTAGTGGATGATGTGTTTGTCATAAGACCCAACAAAACAACTTTGTCTTTGCTTCTTGTGATAGCATGAGCAGGTTCTTGATTTTGCTTTTCTTTAACTACAATCACATTTACCACATTATCATATGTATGAGCGTAGTTTACCTTCGCTTTACCCTTACCATTATTTGTTGTTGATGATTCACCTTTCTCATAGTTTGGAAGTGGAGTTTTAAAATTTGTATGAGATTCATTTGTTGTATGTCCATCCATAGTTATTACTCCATTATCAATCAAATCTTGGATGACATGTTTCAACCGCTGACAATTATCTGTGTGATGTCCCTTGTTTCGATGGAAATCACAATAATGGTTATCATTCCACCAAGGTGGTTTTATTTGAGGTTCGTAGTTCCTTTCTTCTAGAAAAGTGAGCAATTTGTTTGCAAGAAGTATCTTTAGTGCTGAACCAAGGGGTTCACCAATGTTTGTAAATTTCCTTCGAAAGAAATTTTTAATAGTTGCTTTTTGGTGATGGTTATTTTGCTGAGCCACCACTGAGTGAGTGGATAAATTAAAAACTGATTGCTTTGGTTTCACATTGTTATTATCCACTATTCCATCATTGATGACATTACGATTTATGTTCCAAAAATTTGGCTTATCATTGTGGTTGTTGTTATTGTTGTTGTTGTTAGGAGGATGGACTCCTTTGTATATTTTCAACTCACCTTTCTTTATCATGGCTTCCTCCATTTTGATTCCATTATCAATCATCTTTCTGAAACTTCGATTTCCTTGCATTTTTAAATAATAACTCATTTGATAATTTAGGTTGTCGATGAATATGTCCATTTTTTCATACTCTGGCACTGTATGAGGATACCGCGAAGCTAACCATCTCCATCATGTAAAAATGTCATGAAAGGTTCTCCACTCTTTTGTTTGGTATTACATAGGTCTAGCATTTTTATTTCATGTTGTATGTTGTAAGAGTATTGTGAAACAAACTTATCCACCAATTATGAGAATGATCTGATTCCAGGTGGAAGTTTGGAGAACCATTCCATAGCTAGTCCAGTTAAGCTTTTCAGAAATAATCTCATTAAGTAGGTATCCTCATGTGCAAACTCCATACTCATTGTGCAAAATTCTCGTATATGATCTTGAGGCTCAGTGCTTCCATCATATTTTTTGTATCTAGGAGTTTCACAACCTATAGGAAATGGTATCATGTTTATATTTATGTCGAATGGATATGGATAGATTTCATGAAGTGAGTATCTTCTAACATTTCCTCTCTGCATATCTTGAATTTGTGTTTGTAGTGTTTGTATTTGATGTGTGAGAGTTGTGATAGGATTATCAACATAATTTGTTCTTGCATAACCATGATTTTGCATTCTAGGAGGATCTGGATCTCTTCTTGTTTCATCTCTAGTCCTTCTTGTATCTTCATTGAATTGAATGTTATTCAAAATTTCTACTTCATCTCTTTTGGGAATGTAAGTTTCTTCATTGGTTATGGTGTTACTAGGAATTGATGTGTCATTCATTTTGAGACCAAAAATATCCTCATATTGTTCGTTATTAGGGGGAGGATCACTTTTCTTTTGTGTCAATTTGTTCACATAAAAATCTTGGGGGAGTGTAGCACCAGATTTTGCTAACATTAGGAAATATTTTTGTTTTTCTCCCTCCAATAATTTATGCATAAATTTATTGAATTGAGGATCTTTTTTGATGTCTCTGATATTTTGTTCTATTATTTCTTTGTCAACTTGTATTTCATCTTCATGTTCTATGGTTCTATGCTCTTCAGTTATTTCTAATGTTTCAATTTCCGTCTCTCTGATTCTTTGTCTCTGAACTCTAGTTAGAATGGGCATACACGTGTGTTAGATATTTTGCTAGGATTCGATTGTCCAAAAAGTTGTTTCAATAAGTGATCAACTATCAATGTAAATGTGATAGAGGGATATGATACAAAAAGATGATTCAAGTGTTTAAAAGTTTGCAAGTATTTCGATCTTTAGTTTTGGGAGTGCAATGATGATGATTTGATAAAAATCAAATCCAATAGGAATGATATATCCTACGATGTGGGGCAAGATTATTCTAACCAAGCATTTCAGTTTTGTAATAAAGGATGATAGATCCTGATGAGAAACTATGTTTGAGTGATCAGTTTATCAAAGAGGGTGATAATGCACTTCGAGATGGTTAGATCTTGAACTTGTTGAGGGTGAATACTTGAAAATATTGAGGTGTTTATTTCTTAAGTCTGATTTGATAGATGATAACTTGACCAAGAGAACAAAGGAGACAATCCAAGCACAGAATGATAGAGAATAGGTGTTTATGATCACTATAAATTGACCTAGCAAATATGTCAGATCTGAAAAAGATGTTCAAGAAGACAAACTTGTATGACAGAGGGCAGAACAAAGATAAAAAAATGCTTGTTTGGTAGAATTTTAATTAGTGAAGTTTGATTTTTTGCTTATGTTTTCTAGTTTTGAATGTCTGATTTTTTGTTTAAGGGATGAATACACAACAAACACACGATATGATTAGTGACCTTCAAGCACATTATGCTACCTAAGGAATTTGGCTAATAGAGAAAACCTTTGCTTGCAAGCTTAGGTACACACCCAATAGCTAATCAGAATAAGCTCGTTGAGTCTCACTCAATGGATTCTCAACGTCATATAATCTGACTCCAAATGCTAATGGGGGAACGATATGTCAAGTGTCTTGGGAGAGTTACTATCTCTCTTGCACAAAGATTATCACCCTTTTAGAGGTGAATCAGGTAGCTTCTAATTTAACTAGAACTAGTAAGGGATCCGTTTGGTGCGTCGGGGTATAATACTCAATTAAGAGGTCTCCCAGCCTTGAAAACCAAGGTTTGATATACCCGAAGGTACAAAGGAGAGCTATTCCTGAGCACTTTTGTTGAATTGATTTTCATCAAATCACATTTATTTTAGAGTGGGTTGGATTACTTGTCATTACCCATTCCCACTTAAGTCATTCCCCTCTCACCGACCTTAATGGCTAAGAGTTATTAGCTCCTTGGGAGGGCAGGCCCGCTAAAGAAATGCACTAATGAAAGCAAAGGATGAGTCTAGCTTTTTGATCACCTAAAAAAGGTGAGAGCATACTCGCCTATCATAAAAAACACATAAAACATGATTGTTCATTTCCATTAGCAAAATCAAGTGTGTCTAGAAAGATTAAAGAAGACATAGAGTTTAGTTGAGTCCCCTAGGCAACCTGCAAAATAGAATGTGTTTTTATGCAATGAGTCTTTGACAAGCGTAATCTTCAACAATCATCTTGCAAAAATGAGTTAGGTTACCAAAGAACTCACAAGAAGACTAGGGTTAGCATTAGTAGTAATCAAATCAAAGCATGAAACCCCAAAAAATGCAGTCTATTTTAAAAACATAGAAGCAGAATGTCATATGACATGATTTACCTGTTCATATGAGAATATTTTTGAGATCGTACGAGTGATGAAGAATGCTCATACGACACTTTAGAAGCTTGTACAAGTTAGGATGGATTGTTGTTTCAGTTCACAAAGGAGCTCGTACGAGCCAGAAAAGGAACTCGTACAAGATTCTGATTCCAACTTGGCTAGAAATGAAGATTTGATGATGCTTGAGAGGCCAAAAATGAGATTTCCAGCCCTACGGTGGGCTCCAAAATGTCATTCCAGTGAAGTGTAATACCTGCAGCTGCAACACAAAACACTCAATAAATCATTACAAGCATGGTTAGGAAATTTAAAATGAAGAAAGATAAAACCATGGCAAAGCGATCTATCACCTCCTAGGAGATGCAAGTGTGGATTTGCTCTCAGATCTGGATAAGAAAATTCTAGTGACTTGACTACACCTAGATGAAGGATTTGAAATAATAGTGATGCAATTAAGCTAGAAAAGAGAATGATTAAGATACATGATTCAACAATTATGCTAGAAAATGATCAAATTAAGCTAGATCTAAGATGCAATCGCTTATAATAACAATTCTCAAATGATATGCTAAGAGATATTATGCCTATAGTAAAAATGCCTAAAATGCAAATGAGATGGGATGATTATTGCTCCAAAATGGGGGATATTTATAGGATTTCAAAGGGCTGGGGTGAAGTGGTAGGAATCAACGGTCAAGATTGAGTCTAAAGATATCAATGGTGAAATTGGAGGAGGTTGGAAAAGAGGTTGGAGGAAAGGGAACATTTTCCAATTCTATGGTGACAAGTGTAATGCCCCTCCAGGAAACCCCGAAGGGATAGGGCTAAAAATCAAGAATAGAGTGCAAATATTTTTTTATTTTTATTTAAGAGTTTTAAACACAACATAAAGATACCATGAGCTATCATAAGCTCAGATCACACAGCGGAATACTTAGCTAACACCTAAAGGGTTTCCCAACATCATTACTTGATTCAACACTTAACTCAACCCATGCTAATTAACCCAATTAAGTTGATTTACTTAATTACCAATTTTTACTTTAAACAAGGATATAATTCGTTCGGTAAATTAAAATTAGAGATAATAGGATGAGTTCATCCATTACAGTTGAAAAATATAGATAACCTAATGAGTTCATCCATTAAGGTTAAAATATAGATAACTTGATGAGGTTCATCCATTAAAGTTAAAATATAGACAACATGATGAGTTTATCCATTAAGGTTAGAAATATAGATAACTTGATGAAGTTCATCCATTAAAGTTAAAATATAGCTAACATGATGAAGTTCATCCATTAAAGTTAAAATATAGATAACATAATGAAGTTCATCCATTAGAGTTAAAATTTAGATGACATGATGAGTTCATCCATTAAGGTTAAAATATAGATAACTTGATGAGTTCATCCATTACAATTCAACCATACATCCCACCCAAACTTTTATTAAAACATAAGTCATGCATCTAATACATTACATACTTTAATTTTATAATAAACTAACAAATGCTTTCCAAGCATACTTTAATTGCATTATCAACAAATGAGTATATTCCAATTATTCGATTTTACATTCTTTGTGATCCAAATTACCACATTAATGGGATGACTACATACATGCATTTATGATTAACTTCATCTAATCCACATTACACATTTTAACATAATGCCACCCATACATGTTGAATTAAAGAGGAAACAAAAGGACATAAACACCACATAACACCGAAATGATATCGGAGTTCACCCCTAGTAGGCTACATCTCTGGGTATGGTCAACTGCAAGACCCCTCTGATAAAATAAGAGGTTGAAGAATACATAAGGTTCACATCATTTACATCCTGCCATCAAAGCGTACATAAACCAATAATACATACGACCACATCGGTCATTAAATACAAGAATGATCCCTCAATAGGAAAATGATCCAACTAAACATAATTAGAAACAAATACAAAAATTGACTGGTGGATCCATGAAACTAAGTCTTCACAATCCCATCATAAGCAACCCATAGTCTAACATAGATATCAGGTTCTCACAAGGGCAAAAACAATAGGACGCGGTGACCAGATACAACACCAACACATGAAAATAGTAATTACTCAAGATCAAGGACATAAATAGGTATCCAAATCATCATGTGACAATATTCAACATTCACCCTCAAGGACTTACCATTTCTTAAGCCAATGCAAATATATAAAATTTTAACATGCATAGGCATTAATTGGAAAAGACAATCTTCTCTCCTATTGTTTTCACACAACAATTGACCCAGTTTTCTAATTTGTTTAATTTGATTTCTATTTGTCTACCTTGTCTAAAAACATAACATTTATGGTTTACTAACTTACTATAGTTCAATTGCATCATACAATAATTTAAATACTTCATCGGGAGTTTTCAAACCAAAATCACATGATAATATATATGCGGAATACACGATGATAAAAATCAAACATTCATTAATCAACAAAGAATACGATATACATTTTCAAATAAAACATCATTTCTATTTTTTGATTGAAAAGGATAATCAAATCTCATCTCTTGCAACACACATATCGACTTTCCAAAAATGGAAATACAAATTTTAAAGGAAATAAAGTCGATGATCATTTTCTAATTAAATTGATATTTCCTTGCATATAGAAAAATACAAATTAAATATTAATTAGTATATATATATATATTAATCTACAATTAATAAAATATATACTAATTAATAATTAATAAAACATTACAAATTAACTATTAATTAATATATATTGTTAGAGTAATTGGGTATTTACTTGATTAATTAAACAATATTTGTTTAATTCTTTAAGTTCCCTATTATCTTTTTACACTTAAGCTAACATTAGGTGCATAATAATTAATTCTTTTATTAATTATTATGTGCAAGCCTAGGTTTTCCCTTTTAGGGTTTGTTGACCTATTAGAGATTATTTTTCTTTTCTTTGTATCATTATGACACTACACTTTTTTGGTGAATATTGAGCTCTCCTCTTTTGAGCATATTTTCCTGTGTCTTTGTTCTTCAGATTATTTTTGCTTCATTGCTTCTCCTTGTAACAGATTGTTTTAGCTTGTAGAAGATATTTAGGCTCCTGTGGTGTTGTGTTTCTCAACTCCAACATGGTATCAGAGCTCAGATCTACAGCTATATGTTCCTGTTTTTGAGAATTTTTGCATTGGAAGCAGATCTAGGGTTTCATGCATTTTTTTTTTGTGTGCTTAGGGATATGCCTTTTTCTAAGCACTTTAGGCCTAAACAAACCTCACCATCATGCTCAGAAGGCCCAAAAACTCCTATAGTCATATAAAATTTGTCTATTTTTGACTCCTGAGCATCTGGGTGAATTTTTTGTCCAAAACCAAGTCGTACGACTTTGGCATGCAAATCAAGAAAAAAATTCAAATTATTTTTTGCCTTTTTATGGCATGCAGGCCCAATTTTTTTTTTATTTTAAAAATCCAAAAAAAAATAAAAAAGTTCAAAAAAGGTGAAACGACAAGTTTTTTTTTCAACAAATTTTTTTTGGGTTTTTTGGGGTTGCGCAGGGTACAACACTGATAGTCCGGCCACCGTACGGTGACTAGACCTATCAATCCGGCCCCTTGTCGGCCCTCTGGCCCCCATCAGCTTCTCCCTTCAGCCCCCATTGGCCACTCCTGGCCCCGCCGGCGGCCACCACCGCTCCTCCCGCCTCCCGGCCAACAATGCCACCAGCTGCCACCGCACCACCCCTCTCTACTCGGCTCCGCCCGCAAATTGGCCTGCTTTTCTCAATGCCACTAGTGCTCCTTACATTGCCAACTACTCCACCACTCCTCCTCAAAGTGCCACCAGAGTTCCACCTCATCCTAACTCCTCCATCGGACCTCCACCCTCTAGCCTTTTTGAGGGGGGGTTCATTGTTTGGTCATATCTTGGGAATCCAGAGTTGGTTTTTGGAAAACAAATAGGCATTAGAAAGCTAGTTCCAAGCCAGATGTCTTGGTGATGGATTTTGTTTCTGAATCTGCTATTTGACTATACCTTTTTCTAGTCAAAGTCGGGCCTCTTTTCTGCACTTCTGGGGCTATAGAATGGGCAAACAGACTCCAATTTTTGAAAATGAATAGGCATTGGAAATATCTCAGCATGCTCTATTTAGATTTGTGATTTTTTTTTCTCAAAATTTTCATTAGGTACATGAGATATCAGTTTTAAGTTTTTTTGCTTCTGCACTACTTCCTTCTCATCAGTATGTACTAGGGTTTTGGTTTATCTATTATGGGGGGGGTGTTTTTTTCTTGCTTTCTATCATTTATATTAGAAATCAAGAACACCAAAACTCTCCAAAGCAAACAAACCCTTCTGCATCTTCTGTCTATTCTGAAAGATCACATAATAAAAAAAACCAACAAGCAGGTGCAGGTGCAGGTATAGAGTTTTGTTTTCATGGAAGATCCTTCAGTTGAGTTGTTGACTTCACACAACTATCACACCTGGAAGCCCCACATCACGAGGCTTCTCAGGGCATGAAGGTTTTGGTCTTGTTTGGATGAGGTTAAGCCTATATTGCAGCATCCTTATGAGCTTCTTCAGCATAGGATCAAGATGGATGAGGCCATGGGTTTGCTCTCCTTGCATGTCTCCGATAGTCTTCTATTTCACCTTGATGTGTTTCTCACTCCTCAGACTATGTGGTTGAAGGTTGATTCTCTCTTTGGGAGGGTTAATGAGATTCAGGAATTACAAATTGAGGCAGAGTTGGTTTCTTTGTCCCTTAATTCCTTTCCCACCATTGAGGATTTTTTGAACAAGTTCAAGACTATGCGATCTATTCTTCAAGGATGTGGCAAGATCAAGACAGACATAGAGTGCATTCATTTGATTCTTTCGAAGCTTCGGTGTCATTTTCATTCTTTTTCCTCTACTTTCTACTCCACCATGGATGGCTTGGGTGCTTGTTTCAACATGCCTACCTTTGATGTCTTTTGTGAGAATTTGTCTCGTGAGTAGTCTCATCTTTCTCAGCTGGATATGCTTTCAGGATCCAAGAACAAAGCATTGGTTGCTCAGTCCTCTAAGGAGAAACAAAAGCAGAAACTAAAGCCGAAGAACCCCCTTGCAGGTAGTGAGAATCCCTCCAAGCCTGCTCCTAAGTCTAAATCTAAACCACCATTTCCTCTCAAGCATGGTAAATCTTCACAATCTGGTGAGTCTTCCTCCAAGCCTAAGAAGAAATCAAGAGATACTTGCAGTTTTTGTGGCAAGGAAGGACATCTCATTTCCAAGTGTTGGAAACATTTAGAGGCTTTAGAGGAAGCCATGCAGAATCATCACATCTCCTCACCTCAGGCATCTTCTCCTTTCATAGGGAAAGGTCATGCTCTCACTACTAGAGCTTTGACATATGGGTCCACATGGATACTAGATTTTGGCGCTTCTCACCATATGACTCACACTCATCAGTTGGTTAATTCTCTTGCCTCTTGTGGTATTTCACAGATTGCAGTGGGTGACTTAGTTTAGCTTTCAGTCTTGGGTTCAGGTTCTGTCTCATTGGATGGGGATACTCTACAGGATGTTTTGGTTGTTCCTAACATCTCGATGAACCTCCTATCCATTTATCAAATTTGCCACTCTAGCTCTAGTAAGACAGTTGAGTTCTCACCACATGATGTGGTTATTTAGGACCTCCATGATTCTAATTTAGTTGTTGCTACTGGGAGTGTTGATACTGCTTCTCGTCTATACAGATTTGATGGATTTGAGCCCTCTATGGGTACTGGTTTGTCTCTTATAGCACATGCAAATTTAGTGAGTGAGCTTTGACATGAGCACTTGGGCCATGTCAATTACAAATGTATACACCTGAAAATGGTTTGAAGATAATTAATTAAATAAGCAATTATTTAATTAATCCCTCCTTCCCAATTTAATTGAATTCACTAAAGCAATTTGATTGAATCTCTCATTCATCTACTTATTAATAAATCTAAGGATTTATTAAATAGGTCCATTTCATTTCACCCCTTTAATTAATTAATTCAAATTAATTAATTCCCCCCATCAAAATCATTTCTTCTAATCCCTTAATTAATTAAAACAAATCAAATCATGAGTTGTTGAGATTATTTAGCCTTTTCCTATTATTTGAATTTCTAAATTCAAATTCTCCTAACTTCTACCACTCCTAAACCTAACCATTCCTAAACCTAACCCATTCTACCTACCACCATTTCCCCTTTCATCCAACATCTTCTAGAACCTTTGTGACACTTGTCACTAAGTGTTCCCTTTAATCCAACCCCCTTTGCCAACCTCCTCCAATTTAACCATTGATATCTTCAGATCAATCTCAACCATTGATTCATGCCAACTCACACCTATCCTTGAAAAATCCTATAAATAGACCTCATTTTGAGAAATATGGATCCCATCTCATTCGTAGCTTAAGCATTGTTACTATAGGCATCTAGCTTCTAGTTTATCAGTTTTAGCAATGTTATCATGCTCATTTTAGCTTAATTGAATCTTCATTCTAGTTAATTTTCTAGATCAATCAATGCATTCATATAGCTTAATCATGCTATTCTTACTAGATCATGTATTTTCAGCATTCAAATCCTCCATCTAAGTGTAGTCAAGTCACTGAATTTTGCATAATTCGATCTGAGAGCATTTTTCATACTCGCATTTACTAGGAGGTAATAAGTCGATTAGCTATGGTTTTACATGTCTTTGATTTAATCTAATAACCATGCTTGCAATGATTTATTGAGTTTTTTGTGTTGCAAGAACAGGTATAACAGGTACACCACACAAATACATGACAACAGATATCTTCAGCAGATGAGTACACATGCACTTGTTCTTGCACTCTCATAGTTTTCCTGCACTGATGGTGTTTGTCATGGTTGTGTGCTTGGCAAGCATCACAGAGATCCCTTTCTGAAGAGAAGAGCCCCTCGTGCTTTGGCACCCTTGGAGTTGATTCACGGTGACCTCATGTCATTTTCCACTCCTTTTTCTAGGGCCAAGTATGTGCTCACTTTTATTGATGACTTCTCGAGATGCACATGGTTGTACTTTCTTAAGTACAAGTCTGATGTCTTTTATTCATTTTGAATCTTTAAGACATTTGTTGAGAAATAGTTAGGTTGTTCTACTCAGTGGAGATGTATAGATAATGGGGGGGAGTATGTGAATCAGGCTTTCAAAGATTTTTGCACTGAGCATGGTTTGTAGCATCAGTTTACTGTTCCCTACACCCCTCAGAAGAATAGTGTTGTTGAGCACAAGAATAGAACTTTACAGGAGATGGCAAATTGTATGATTCAGTCTAGGTCCATGGATTCGTCTCTTTTGGGCTAAGGCAGTCAATTGTTCCAACTATATTTAGAATTGGATGCCTCACAAGGCTATTCAACATATGACTCCTGAGGAGGCTTGGTCTCATAACAAGTCTAATGTTTCTTTATTTCGAGTGTTTGACAGTGAGGCATGGGCTTTTATTCCTGATGCTCAGAGGAGAGCCATGGAGTGGAAGAGCCAGCCTCTCATTTTTGTTGGCTACTATGAGGATGTTAAGGCATACAGGTTATTTGATCCTAATTCTAGAGATGTCCTATTTCAATGGGATGTTTAGTTTGATGAGCCCCTTCCCATAATGGATACCCTGACTCCAGTGTCTACTCCTCTGCCTACTCCTTCCACTGCATCTCTTCAGGATCTTTTTGAGGATGATTCTAATGATGGTGTTGATGATCCACCATCCCCACCTCCACCTGCTCCACCTCAGATGCCCAAGTGAGCTAGCTTTACTGTTGAGGCGATAGTTCCTCTAGCTGGTGATCCTTCAGATACTTGTCAGACCCATTCTCATACTATGGGTTCTAGTCTTTTGAGTCATGCTATTTAAAATGATCCTCAAAATTTTTTAGAGGCTACTGGTCATCCTGAGTGGGATTGTGCTATAGAGGAGGAGTATTCTTCTTTGATGAGGAATCATACTTGGGATCTCTTTCCTCTTCCTAAGGGAAAAAACATGCTTAGGTGCCACTGGTTGTATTGCACCAAGTATGCTACTGATGGTTCCATTGATAAGTACAAATCATGTCTTGTTGCAAAGGGTTTCTCACAGGTTGAGGGTACTGATTACTCTGAGACCTTTTCCCATGTCGTTAAGATGAACTTCATTCACTTTATACTATCTCTTGCAGCTTCTCAAGGTTGGCCTATTTTTTAGATGGATGTGAAGAGTGCCTTCTTGCATGGGGATATACAGGAGGAAATCTAAATGGAGTAGCCTCAGGGATTTGTGCAGGATAGTTCTCTGGTTTGTAGACTTCGACATTCATTGTATGGTGTCAAACAGGCCCCTCGGGCTTGGTATGAGAAGATGGATTCTTTCTTGCTCTCCACTGGGTTCACCCATAGTCATTCTGATCACACAATGTATATTTAGCTTCTTGAGGGTGAGATCCTGATTCTTGTGCTATATGTTGATGATCTCCTCATCACTGGTAGCTCATCCTCTATGATTCAACATACTCAACGAGCCTTGATGGATCAATTTAAGATGATAGGTCTTGGTCTTCTATACTATTTCCTTGGTCTTCAGGTGATTTAGTCTTCTGATGGGATCTACATTTACCAGCATAAGTATGCTCTTGAAATGCTTCGGTGCTTCAACATGCTTGATTGCAAGCTTTCTCCCACTCCATTTCAGTCAGGGGTTGTTTTGATCACCACTTGCTGCACTCCTTCAGTAGATTCTACACTTTATAGGTAGTTGGTTGGCAGTTTGTTGTACCTGACTCACACCTATCTTGATATTTCCTTTGCAGTTGGCCTTGTCTCTTGATTCTCCCATGATCCTCATGAGAGTCATTGGCAAGCAGCCAAATGTATTTTGTGGTACATTAAGGGCTCTAGTTCTCATGGCATTCACTCTACATTAGGGGACCCTCACATTGTTGGCTACACTAACTCAAATTGGGCTGGTGATGTCACTGATCGAAAGTCTACTTCTAGCTTTGTTTTCTATCTTGGCTCTAGTCCTATCACATGGTCTTGCAAGAAGTAGACTGCTCATGCATTATCATCTACCGAGGCTGATTACCGCATTGCTGTGCTCGCCAATCAAGAGATCTTATGGCTTCGATAGTTGATGACTGAGTTTGGTTTTCCTCCTAATAGTCCCACTGTTCTTTGGTGTGACAATCAAAGTGCTATTCATATTTCCCACAACCCAGTAGAGCATCAACAGATGAAGCACATTGAGCTTCACATACATTTCATCTGCCAGTTGATTGAGGATGGTGTTCTCATTTTGGAGTACATTCCCACTGCCGAGTAGGTTGCAGACATCTTCATGAAACCTTTTGCATCGCCACGCTATCTTCTGTTACGCTCTATGCTTTGGGTGAAGGAAGATGTCCTTGGGGGGTCTTTATGAGGCCTTCCTTCCTTCTTCTTCTTTCAACATGTTCTTTTATCTCTTTTTGGAGATGAGTTTTTTCCCACTGGGTTTTCTCCTTTTTTCTCCATTTCATAGAGACTTCATTGTATTTGGGTACCTGATCAGGCCTTGTTGTCAGGACCCATCTTTCCTTCTTTTAGTAGTTGTTCTAGGTTTTATCTTCTCCCTAAGTCTATCTTTAGGGGGGTGCTAGAGTAATTGGGTATTTACTTGATTAATTAAACAATATTTGTTTAATTCTTTAAGTTCCCTATTATCTTTTTACATTTAAGCTAACATTAGGTGCATAATAATTAATTCTTTTATTAATTATTATGTGCAAGCTTAGGTTTTCCCTTTTACGGTTTCTTGACCTATTAGATGTTATTTTTCTTTTCTTTGTATCATTATGACACTACACATTTTTGGTGAGTATTGAACTCTCCTCTTTTGAGCATATTTTCCTATGTCTTTGTTCTTCAGATTATTTTTGCTTCATTGCTTCTCCTTGTAATAGATTGTTTTAGCTTGCAAAACATTTTAGGCTCCTGTGGTGTTGTGTTTCTCAACTCCAATATATATATATATATATATATATATATATTATAATAATAATAATTAATAATTAATAAAAACTATTTAAAAAAAACCTTTTAACAAAATAATATTATAACTTTTTTAAATAAACCAAATTTAAATTGGGATGCAAATATATATTATTATTTTTTATCTTAAAAAAAAATTAAAAAAAATAAATAACAAAGGGGCAGCTGCGGGCCCACCTCCCATCCACGGGAGAGGGGGCGGTTGTGCCCTAGCTGCAAAGGCTATGACCACCATGGTGGATGTAGACCTGTGGCCTCCATACTATGGATGCAGGACTCTGCGGCCACCATGGGGTCGCAGGTCTCTGCGGCCTGCCATGGGGTCGTAGGTCTTTGTGGCCGCCATGGGGTAGCAGGTTTCTGTGGCTGCCATGGGGCCACAGGTCCCCATGGCCACAATGGCATCATAGGCTTCTACGGCCACACTATGGTTGCAGAGCTCTATGGCCACCAATGTGGTCATAGACCTCACAGACTACGAGTCTGCGGAGGGTATGGGGCACGAGTTGAGCCTCGGCTCCTCGGCCCTCCAAACCCTAAATCCGCCATTAAAATTTTATTTTAATGTTTTACCCACTTTTTTTTTTACAAACTTAAAATAAAAGGATAAAAACTCCAGTTTTCATTAATTCAAAGTCTCATACAGAGACTAAAATATATTTTCCAGAATGACCATGATTTTGTAAATACACAATTTTTTTTTTAATAACTTTCAAATAGGTAAATTTTCTCAACCAGAAAACCATATTTGGCAAACTAAGATGGATTTACACCCATTTATCTATTCCATTTAACTAATCTTGGCCCAAAAACAACCGATATTCCCAAAACTAAGACTTAAATTTAAGAACATTCATGAAGATTTTTAGCAAGATTTCATCATGAACAACCATTCCCCAATATTTGGTTTTAGAAAAACAAACTCAATGCAACCAAAAACCAAAGAGATGCATCTGAATCCTACCTCATTTCACATTCCTAGCATGATCTAGTGAAGAGCCCAACCTGCAGCTCAAGAAATCCTTCCTTCCCAAAATGCCCAAATCTCCTCCAAAAAAGTTTTCAGAAAATGCTCTCCAAAAATCATCCCCCAAAAATATTTTCAAACCTAGGTTAAAATGGAAGAATATTTGACCTAATCTCTTATCTTTGAATTTAAAAAACTTTCTTTTAAATAAAATGAAAAACCATTCTTTTCAAACTATTCAAATATTCTAAACTTGCTTTTCTAATTTGAAAAATAAAAAATGCTTTCTCTTCCTCATTTAATTTTAATTTTCTCAATATTAACAAAGTTAACATTTATATTTCAAAATATTAATGAGGGTAAAATATTTTTAATTAAAATAAAATCCTAAAATCGTTCTTTCACAATATATCAAATATATATATTAAACTTGCTTTTCTAATTAAAATTGATTTTCTTAAATAATTGAAATTAACCTTTCTATTCCAAAATGCCAAAGAGATTAAATTATTTCTATTTCGAATTAATTTAAATCTTTCCTTTCAAAATGCATAAACTGAATAAATTCATTTTTTAAAATTAACCATTAAATTGAACTTTCTACAACCATAAATAGAGCGATCTTTTTAATTAATGATTAATCACATAAAAGAAACCTATTTTTTTTTTACTAATGCATAAATGAACACATTAAATCAAATTAAATACTTAGGATTAAATACTTAATTTTACCACATGCAAAGCATGCAACCCAAGAAAGCCAACCAAATACATGACCCACAAACCCAAACGAGAAGGGAAACTGATGAACCATAGATGATGCTCACTTGAGAATGACTAAGGTAAAATGAGGGATTTACGACCACCTAATGCAAACTCTAAGAACCAAAGAGGTACACTCAACCCTATGAATCTAGGTGAAGATGAACCTCGCACCTAGGTGGTACTATACCTGCAATTTCTTGCAACCATGAGTCACACAAGCATACAAATATATATATTTAATGAAAGTGTTAGCTTGAAATTAATAACAAGAATCAAAAGAACAATTAAACTTACATAAGAATCGATGTGAAAGCACATTAACAGGTACACACAATAATCATAATATCTAACTACAAGATTACATAATAGTAAATGACCCATCTAGGAATGCCACATAAAAAAAGTCAACCAAGGTCAAACTGGTTTTACAAAGCTGACTAGGGTAGGGGCACTACATTTCCCCCCTAGGCTCTAACTTGCTCCCGGAAGTCGTAAGGCTAGGCGGAAAACATGCAGCACGCATTAGCCTTGAAACTCTTTTAACAAATATCAATTTGCACATATGAATCTTTTCACAAATAATTGAAACATTACTGCTAAATCCTCTACGAATGTCGTTATCCATTGACAAGATACATCTAAATCCATATATTTCTTATAACATTCTGGGAATTATATATAATCATAGCAGAGTAACAAAAAATTTCTTCCTTTCATCACACCAAATTAAAGCATAAAAAAGAGGTAAACAACAATTACCATACTCATCTACTAGTATGACAAGAAATCATGCAATCATGATCAATTTTCTTTTACTAATCCATCTTTTTCATAAAACTTTGTCACATAGAACTAGATTTAAATTTTAAATTCTACAACTAAGTTAGCTTTCATGAAATAAGAGCAACACGTAGAACACAATTGTTTACACTTGCCAACATATAAAAACCTTTCCAATGACTATGTCCCATAGCATAGTGACAAGATAACACAATTTACTCCATGATTACACATAATAACCATCCACATAACTGGAATATACAACTCAAAAGGCCACATGTGAGCATGTCTAATGCTCAATCATAGATAATATGCACAATCAACATCTCTATGCCTGATCTCAGAATAAAATAACATGATCATAAATATCCAACATCTCACTCAAGGACTTGATGGTGCTAGGGCACACTATAGTGGTGCTACCTTCCATACAAGATCCTTGTGAACATCCCTTGTTGCATAAGGTGGTTAGCCTCTAAGAGATAGTCACCACACATAGGTAGGTAGTGGATCCTAGTTGTTTCACAACCTCACATACCCACATCCTTAAGGTTCCCTACGTCTACTTCCTCATATGCACTCAACCAAGACCATCTCCTGCGCTCTTGGAGAGGAATTCACATTTCAACACAAGACCAGCATACGAAAACAATAAGGATAAACTAGTTTAGACACCAAAGTACAGAAGAATAAAGATAATAATCATCAATTCCAACAGTAAGGCAAGAAAATAATCTGGAATTGTAAGACCAAATCAAGTAAGCAAAAGATCGCAAGATCGTGGTTAAACCTTCAAGGTCAAAATAAAATAAATTGCTGGCCCACAAGGAAATAAATAAGAACATCATAATTGCACATAAAATCACTATGTGACTAGCATCTAGCCACCAATGAGGAAGGAAGGAACAATCATCTAGCTATCGCAGTAGCTCATCATGTGGTGTGGCCTAGTCACACATCCACATGGCATGGTAGTGTGCACCTCGACATCACCCCGCATCACATCATCACGTGGTATGGCTCTACCCTAAACTAGTCTATAAGCCGCATGGAAATGTCTACTACATCCCACATCGTGTCTCAGCATGACATGGCTATATGCCAAGTGGAAAAGGAACAAAATGGACATATCCCGCATGGCAGTGTACCTTGTAGAAAAGGGCACACATAGGTCACACCTTACATAGCGACGTACCTCTTAGGATACTCATTGTAAGCTAGAGGTATACATGGCTAAGGTCCACCCACATGTCTACCAACACTTTCCAATTGGTAGCTCATGTGGAAATAACATACCTTTCATGCAGACAAGGAAAAAGATCCTCCAAGATGCACTATCAATATGCTCAAGAACTGCCATCAATATGCTCAAATAAAGGAGAGGAATAGGCTAGCACACATAAACCTTATAAATTGGTTCCTCAAAAGGAAAAGTATTGAGTACACCTTTAATACAATTTAATTATATAACTATATTTTCCTTGAAATAGAGAAGCTAAAGTCGCTTCACACCGACATTACTCGTACGCTGATCCATACTATTCAAGGAATGGTGACTTCTAATACTAATGCTTCACATACTAACTTATCAACAACCCATGGGTTGGTACTCAGTAAGGTAACAAACATGCAACAACACATAAATAGTATGCTATTCCCATACCCATAAATAAACATATTCTTCATGGTTGATTATTTCACCATCCCATGGGCACATATAGCAAGCATGGGTTTCTTACAATACACAACGAAAGCACGAGTACTGGTTTAGTCACATTTACGGGGAGTAATTTTTAGTACACTAGCATCTACTCAAGGAATATTTTAATGAATAATTGAATAAAATTTATTCTAGATACAAGTACGAAAATTCTTTACAATTCAGAATTACATAAAGAAATAACGTCATTCCTAAATCTTCAACTAATTCCTCTAAGCATTCATATTCACATTACTAACCATGCAAATTTTCTTTCCAAAACATAAGACTTCTATCTTTCAATATGAAGCCAAAATGTAAAGCTACAATTTCACATGCTTTATAAATATTCTATTTAAATCAATGCATTCTTTTGTAGCATTTCTAAAAAAATCTCATAATCTAGGCAGAGAGAAGGGAAAGAGAGTTTGATAGTCCAACCATTTCTTACATAAGCACAAGATTTAACAAGATTGCACACATTATAAAATTCTCACTATATGCCTATCTTTTAATTGTATGGTTTTCATTTTAGTGTCATTTTTAGAAGAATGCCAATAGGCCTAACATGACATTTCAAATTGTTATGGTTGCAACAGAATGTTCTAGTTTTTCCAAACAAGAAATCAAGTCAAACAATCTTTCGATAATATGAGACCTCTTGCAAACACTTACTACTTTTAATTCGTTATGAAACATATCATAATTGCAACCTATCATTGAAAATAAAAAAATGATAAGAGGGTAATGAGGAGCTATCAACTAAATTATACATATTAATGCATGCACACCAAAAAAGCTTTCATTTGCACTTTCTAATCATAATAAGGCAATAATATATATCCAAATGCAGTTTCAATGTAGCATTGTTAAAATAGGTCCTCAATTGAGTCGGAATAATGAAACACATAAAACAATCTTTCGTGGAACACATTAACACACTCTCTTAGCCACTATAACATGTTCCATTTTATACATCTTATTACAACAAGGCAGATTTCACATAACAACCATTCACATATTATGCACATTACTTAAGATAGAATTTAATTATGTTACTCCTACAATACACATGGAGAATTCTTTAATGTAAACATACAATTTTCTCCCAATAATTAAAATCTACTTTTAAACCCATAGCCCTTTTATATTATCTAGAAGCACAAAAGAATCATAGGTTCACACAAGGGTTCAAGAAGTCACAACCTTTCTCCTGCAATAAGAAAATTCACATAAGAGATAATTACATGTAAACAAACATTTAATTTCTAGAGAGAAAGAGGAGGAAGGGTGATAATCATTCAATTTGCTACAAAATAAGTATTAACATCTACCATACACGTCCTTCCAGTGGACAACACTAAGCTAGATCATAATCTTACAACAAGCACATATAATCACTCGAAAGCACCAATATCAAGAAGGTGAGAACAAGGTGTGAACACACATGTCACACACAATTAAGGTCTTCTCAAAAGAGTATGCAAAGAGAAGAACATGAGTACTTAAGATCTTCAAGATCCTATACCTCAATCACACACATACAAAAGGAGGGCAAGCATACAACATAAGGTTGATACACCTCACACCAACTAAGGGCACAAGTGACACTAGAGATCCTAGTGTTTGCAACTTGGGCTCTGATACTAAATGTAATGCCTTGCCAGGAACCCCAAAGGGATAAGGCTAAAACTCAAGAATAGAGTGCAAATATTTTTTATTTTTTTTTAAAGAGTTTTGAACACAACATAAAGATACCATGAGCTATCATAAGCTCAGATCACAGAGTAGAATACTTAGCTAACACCTACAGGGTTTCCCAACTTGATTACTTGATTCAACACTTAACTCAACTCATGCTAATTAACCCAATTAAGTTGATTTACTTAATTACCAATTTTTACTTTAAACAAGGAGATAATTCATTCAGTAAATTAAAATTATAGATAACAAGACGAGTTCATCCATTACGGTTGAAAATATAGATAACCTAATGAGTTCATCCATTAAGGTTAAAATATAGATAACTTGACGAGGTTCATCCATTAAAGTTAAAATATAGATAACATGATGAGTTTATCCATTAAGGTTAGAAATATAGATAACTTGATGAAGTTCATCCATTAAAGTTAAAAACATAGATAACTTGATGAAGTTCATCCATTAAAGTTAAAATATAGCTAACATGATGAAGCTCATCCATTAAAGTTAAAATATAGATAACATATTGAATTTCATCCATTAGAGTTAAAATTTAGATAACATGATGAGTTCATCCATTAAGGTTAAAATATAGATAACTTGATGAGTTCATCAATTACAATTTAACCATACATCCCACCCAAAATTTTATTAAAACATAAGTCATGCATCTAATACATTACATACTTTAATTTTATAATAAACTAACGAATGCTTTCCAAGCATACTTTAATTGCATTACCAACAAATGAGTACATTCAATTATTCGAATTTACATTCTTCATGATCCAAATTACCGCATTAATGGGATGACTACATACATGCATTTACGATTAACTTCATCTAATCCACATTACACAATTTAACATAATGCCATCCATACATGCTAAATTAAAGAGGAAACAAAAGGACATAAACACCACATAACACCGAAATGATATCGGAGTTCACCCCTAGTGGGCTACATCTCCGAGTCTGCTCAATTGCAAGACCCCTCTGATAAAATAAGAGGGTGAAGAATACATAAGGTTCACATCATTTATATCCTGCCATCAAGACATACTTAAACCAATAATACATATGACCACATCGGTCATTAAATATAAGAATGATCCCTGATTAGGAAAAGGATCCAACTGAACATAATAAGAAACAAATGCAAAAATTGACTAGTGGATCCGCAAAACAAAGTCTTTGCAATCCCATCATAAGCAACCCATGGTCTAACATAGATATCAAGTTCTCACATGAGAAAAAACAACAGGACGTGACCGGATACAACACCAACACATGAAAACAGTAATTACTTGAGATCAAGGACATAAACAGGTACCCAAATCATCATGCGACAATATTCAACATTCACCCTCAAGGACTTTCCATTTCTTAAGCTAATGCGAATATAGAAAATTTTAACATGCATAGGCATAAATTGGAAAAGACAATCTTCTTTCCTATTGTTTTCACACAACAATTGACCCAGTTTTCTAATTTGGTTAATTTGATTTCTATCTGTCTACCTCGTCTACAAACATAACATTTATGGTTTACTAACTCACTATAGTTCAATTGCATCATACAATAATTTAAATACTTCATCGGGAGTTTTCAAACCAAAATCACATGATAATATATATGCGGAATACACGATGATAAAAATCTAACATTCATTAATCAAATAAGAATATGATATGCATTTTCAAATAAAACATCATTTCCATTTTTTGATCAAAAACGATAATCAAATCTCATCTCTTGCAACACACATATAGACTTTCCAAAAATGGACATACAAATTTTAAAGGAAATAAAGTCAATGATCATTTTCTAATTAAATTGATATTTCCTTGCATATAGAAAAATATAAATTAAATATTAATTAGTATATATATATATATATATATATATTAATCCATAATTAATAAAATATATACTAAATAATAATTAATAATAAAAAAAACTATTTAAAAAAAAACCTTTTAACAAAATAATATTATAACTTTTTAAATAAATCAAATTTAAATTGGGATGCAAATATATATTATATTTTTTTATCTTAAAAAAAATAACAAAAAAATATAAAATAACAAAGGGGCAGCTGCGGGCCCACCTCCCATCCACTAGAGTGGAGGCGGTCATGCCCTAGCCACAAAGGTTGCGGCCACCATGGTGGATGCAGAACCGCGGCCTCCACACTGTGGACGTGGGACTCTACGGCCACCATGGGGTCACAGGTCTCTGTGGCCGCCAGGGGGTCGTAGGTCCCCGCGACCACAGTGGGGTCACAGGCTTCTGCGGCCACACTGTAGTCGCAGAGCTCTGTGACCACCAATGTGGTCACAGACCTCACAAACTTTGAGCCTGTAGAGGGTAGGGGGGCATGGGTTGAGCCTCGGCTCCTCGGCCCTGCAAACCCTAAATCCGCCATTAAAATTTCATTATAAAATTTTGTTTTACCCCCTTTTTTTTTTACAAACTTAAAATAAAAGGATAAAAGACTCCAATTTTCATTAAATTCAAAGTCTAATACAGAGACTAAAATATATTTTCTAGAATGACCATGATTTTGTAAATACACAATTTTTTTTTGAATAACATTCAAATAGGTAAATTTTCTCAACTAGAAAACCATATTTGGCAAACTAAAATGGATTTACACCCATTTATCTATTCCATTTAACCGATCTTGACCCAAAAACAACCGATATTCCCAAAACTAAAACTAAAATTTAAGAACATTCATGGAGATTTTAAGCAAGATTTCATCATGAACAACCATTCCCCAATATTTGGTTTTAGAAAAACATACTCAATGCAACCAGAAATCAAAGAGATGCATCTTAATCCTACCTCATTTCACATTCCTGGCACGATCTGATGAAGAGCCCAACCTTCAGCTCAAGAAATCCTTCCTTCCCTAAATGCCCAAATCTCCTCCAAAAATGTTTTCAAAAAATGCTCTCCAAAAATCATCCCCCAAAAATATTTTCAAACCTAGGTTAAAATGGAAGAATATTTGACCTAATCTCTTATCTTTGAATTTAAAACACTTTCTTTTAAATAAAATGAAAAACCATTCTTTTCAAACTATTCAAATATTCTAAACTTGCTTTTCTAATTAGAAAAATAAAAAATGCTTTCTCTTCCTCATTTAATTTTAATTTTCTCAATATTAACAAAGCTAACATTTATATTTCAAAATATTAATGAGGGTAAAATATTTTTAATTAGAATAAAATCCCAAAATCAATCTTTCACACTATATCAAATATATATATTAAACTTGCTTTTCTAATTAAAATTGATTTTCTTAAATAATTGAAATTAACCTTTCTATTCCAAAATGCCAAAGAGATTAAATTAGTTCTATTTTGAATAAATTTAAATCTTTCCTTTTAAAATGCATAAACTAAATAAATTCATTATTTAAAATTAACCATTAAATTGAACTTGCTACAAACATAAATAGAGCGATCTTTTTAATTAATGATTAATCACATCAAAGAAACCTATTTAGTTTAGTTCCTTAATTAATAATGCGTAAATTAACACATTAAATCAAATTAAATACTTAGGATTAAATACTCAATTTTACCACACGCAAAGCATGCAACCCAAGAAAGCCAACCAAATACACAACCTGCAAACCCAAATGAGAAGGGAAACCGACAGACCATAGATGATGCTCACTTGAGAACAACTAGGGTAAAATGAGGGATTTGCGACCACCTAATGCAAACTCTAAGGACCAAAGAGGTACACTCAAACCTGCAAATCCAGGTGAAGATGAACCTCGCACCTGGGTGAACTCACAATACTGGTTCCCACTTTTTGACCAACTTTGACACTTATATGAATATTTTGAAAAATCCTTCACTTTTCGACACCTATAACTTTTAAACCGTTAAGAATTTGAAGATGATATAAACTAGTTATTTTTAACATCTTGTTTGTAGATTCTGAATATATTTTTTTCAAATTTGTTTGAATAAAATTTTATTGATTTTTGCATCTCCCTTAAAAAGTAGTTTTTTACAGCAAACAACATTTTTAAAGAGTGATGTGTATCCCGAAACGCATAATTTTTTTTCTATAAATGATAAAAACTTAAATCTTTTGAATTTTGGTTTGTAACATTAATACCTATGGCATGCACTTGGTTTGATAGTGATATGTTGAATATTTTTCATTTTATTAAGTTTTGAAGTTTGACTAATTATAATTTAGATATAGGTGTACATTTGAACACATAACTTGTTCTATATATATCAAAATTCAAATTTCTTTTTTTGGTTAGAAAGAAAACATCAATACCTAGTGCATAGATATTTTTCAAATTTTTTTTGAATTAGTTTACTATTTTTCCCAATGCATTGAACAAAGAAGTTCATGTTCGGTGAAAACCATACATTCATAAGAAATAAAATAAAAATAAATTAATGAAATTAAATATATTAATTGTTATACTATTTGGAAATATTATAATAAGGACTAAATACTAAAAAAAAAACTTTTAAATGAATTAATTTGACCCCCCAAAAGCTAATGTAAAATTGGTTTTTTATCAGCATTTGATAGATGCAAAGGAGACTCCATTGCAAGTATGATTTAGAAGTAGAGAAGTTCTATCCAAGAAGTTTTGATCTAAGAGAATTTGATTCAACTCTCTTCAATTAATTACTTAAAATGGGACCTCTTCAAGCTTAAATCATTATATTTTTTTAAAAATGTATGATTTCAGCAAAAATCAGGACGTACCAAAAAGTGGGAACCAGCTTTGTGAGTTCACCCACCTAGGCAGTACTGTACCTGCAATCTCCTACAACCATGAGTCACACAAGCATACATATATATATATATGTAGATAGATATATATATATATATATATATATATATATATATATATATATATATATATATATATATATATATATATATATATATATATATATATATATATATAACAAGAATCAGGAGAACAATTAAACCTACATAAGAATCAATGTGAAAACACATTAACAAGTACACACAATAATCATAATATCTGACTACAATATTACATAATGGTAAATCAACCATCCAAGAATGCCACATAAAAAAAGTCAACCAAGGTCAAACCAGTTTTACAAAGATGAATAGGGTAGGGGCACTACAACAAGTGTCAAGAAGCTTTTCTCATGAGAGGGAAAGTGTCTAAGGGAAGGGAACATGTGGCCCAAGAATGTCATGTGTCTCAAGGGAAGAGTATCCACACCATAGAAGGTTAGGATAAGGAGGTTAGTATGTGCAAGCTAAGATAGGTTTAATTAAACCCAAGGTTAGAAGGAATGTGGGTAATTTGAATTTAAAAATTCAAATAATAGGAAAAGACTAATTAACTTTCAACAACTCATAAATTGATTTGTTTTAATTAATTAAGGATTAGAGGAAATGAATTTAAAAGGGGAGGGATTAATTAATTTGAATTAATTAATCAAAGGGGATTATTGAAATGATCCTATTAAATAAATCCTTAGATTTATTAATAAGTAGATGAGTGAAAGAATTTAATCAAATTGTTTAATGAATTTAATTAAATTGGGAAGGAGGATTAATTAAATAATTTCTTATTTAATTAACTATTTTTAGACCATTTTTAGGTGTATACACTTTGTATTTACTTCAAAACACCTTTTGAATTTAGTTTTGTTAAATCTCACTCGTGCATGTATTCAATTTTTTTTCTGATCAAGGTATTACCATCATTACTGGTAACATTAGGAGTAATCAATGAGTTTAACACATAGATAGTCCCCCCTTTTCTTTTTTAAAAAATCAACGTGTCATCGATGTGTATTCCTGACAATCAATAAGACAGTGTCCTTCTACCAAAACACTTTTTGAGTCATTGAAACCTTTACTTTCATCAATGGGTTATATCAATGAAACCATAGCCTTCGATAATGAGAAAATCCCTTTCTTCGAGTAGCTTTGTTTCTTCTCAATCACTTAGATAATACCTCCTCCTTTGATAATCATTATTACCTTTTATCAATCCCTATCATATCATCGAACTGCTTGTCTTCAATAAGATGTAGTGCTTCAATGAGAGATTTTTTTTGTTTCTTTGCTACATTGCTTTTATTGACCTCGATAACATTTACTCCATGATGATAATCCTCCTCCACTTTATCGATGTTGTAACTTTCATCGAAGTTCACCCTTTGATAACTTTCAATCCCTCAATCATATGAATTTTTGTATCATCGATAGTATAAGACCCATCGAAGTGTTTTATAGTAGCTAACCCTTATTTCGATGTTTCTGAATCTTGTGATGATCACTTTTATGGCTTCATCGATCTTACTTGTCTCACTGAAAGGATTTCTTTTCGATAATACACACTATAAGACTCTACAAGGATATAAGAAATTCAATAACAAGTCTATAAGAAATTCTTCATAATATTAAGTTTCATGATTGATTTCCTTGATGAATGGAACCCATCTTACATTGAATATCTAGCCTGTAATGACTGCTCTTTTGTCTTTATACTCCCATAGCTGTAATAATCTTCAAGATCTGCATTAAAATATTTTAGGAACTAAGCCCTTTCTCATTAGTCTCAATGATAGTTTACTAGGACAATGCCTACTATTCTTGACTGTGAATTGTGTTTGTCTTTCTATACCTCTAAATGCCTCATTTGTCTCATTTTATCTTCATGAGGTCCTTTAATACTTTCCACAGGCTTGTACCTCTATCATTATGTCTCTAATCGAAGTGACTATACATCTTCATTATTGTGATGGCTACTATGTTTTTAAAGTTTGGACTGTATTTTGAGTTAATAATTGTGAGCACTTATATTTTGACAACATTCTTTACTTCTCAAGACTGTGTTCTTGGTAGGGATGCTATGGTGAAAGGTTTCTTTGAATCAATTCTCATTTATTGATTGCTTTTTCAATGTAATGCTCATCTTATTGCCATCAATCCCTACCACCTATGTATTAAGATAGAGGATGAGGGTAGAGGTCTTGAAATCTTTTGTTGTTACTATTTTGAAGCCTCCTTTATCTTTGTTCAACATGACCATGCTCATGATATATCATTTATGATTAAGATCTTTGAGTCCTTAACTTTGCTGACACTCTCATCATCAAAACTTATCACTGCATCTATCTTTCATCTTGTCATAATTTGACCCCTAAGGACTTCTTTATGATGATCTCTGCTAGATCCTTTGTATGTCTCTTGGTACCAACTCTGTGTTAGGCCCTTCTTCCCTATGACTATATTCTCTACCCTAACTATTGCTCATGGGTGTTTTCACTATTTATGACCACTTTAAATGTGGACTTCTCTATTCCCATGACTTTGACCCTATGATGGTTAGGTCACTATCACCTTTTCCTACAACTAATCCCTTTGTTTTTTGATGAGGGCTCATGAATATGGCTTTCTACACTCACTATGCCTAATGATTTCTATATAGTCAAAAGTTCTTTGCTGCAAGCCCTATGCCCTTGGTTGGCTACCCTAGGGTCTTTTCTTTTTTTTAATGTATCTCTATCATGAGTCTATGCTTTAAGTGTAATTCTTATTGGATTGTATATTGTAGCCTTCATGAAGATTTATAGTCATGAGTGACTACGCTTTCATGCTCACTATGCTTTGGTAGCTCTCCAACTGAATATTCTCTATTCTAATAGAGATTTCTAACATTTTCTCTTGCCGATCTCTATTATTTTGATATTTGATGATCCACAAGGTTTTCTTCATGGCATATGAAGCGCTCTTGAATCTCTATTTTAATGACTTCATGTTCTATCAAAGAAATTTGTAACTTATCATGGATACCTCCGCTTAAAGCTCACTGTCTTAAGGAAGAAGGCTATTCTTGACTGCAAAAGTCTTTTGATATTGCTATTGTCTTCAAAATTAAGACCTCTATAGACTTGCTACGTCTTTTTGGTACCACTGTTGTGATTGTAAATTTTACTGTGACAACAACAGTGATACCCTCTTTTGGGTTGTATTCATTGTGTCTAAGTCAATAAACATCTTTGCTATCTTCTTCATCTCTTTTACCATCACAATCTTTTGTGCTTGGATAGTCTTAAAAGGTCTATATTGTATATGCAATAGTCTTACAAATGCCATTTCATCACATGCTTATTGTTCTTTTAGGATTAACTTATGACTGCTCCCCTTTGAAACTTTGTAACTATGAAGCCTCGTTGTCCTTTGCTCATTCAAGTTATGAAGATGCCTTTTGATAAATAGTTTTCTCAAAGATTGTTGATTTTGTGTTCTTTGTAAATGACTTTTGACTTTTGACTTGACTATCCTTAACTGTATCTTCAAGGCCATTTGTGATAAGTTTGTTTTTTTCACTGTCTTTGCCTTCTCTCAAGCTCATGACTTCCGTGCTGAAGCTGTGAACTGTGTCTTTGTGTTTGAACTCTACCCTTTGTATAAATCTTTGCACATCTACTATGCATACTCTTTCCTTATAGGTGATTTGGTCAGCAAATTGATTCTCACTGTTCTTACTACATATATCTAGACTGCACTTATCACTGCTCTAAGGCTTAGCCGCAACCTTCATTATTGTGAGGACTGTCATGAATGTAGACTTCTGCATAGCTATCCTTCTTTAAGAGAGGACTTCCATTGCACTCCTCTTTTACTATCTTAATTTCTCTTTATGTACTTAAGATAACTGTCAATGTTTTTGAGGTCCATTCTCTATCATTCATAATTGAGATTATGTGTTTAGACTGTGAGTTACCATGACCTTGATGTATTTATTGTATTGTGCTACTAAAATCTAAAAGATGTTACTGTTAGCTGGGAAAGGTTTGCACTTCTAATGTAAAATATTGCTATTGTAGTCCTTCAGACCTTCATGAGGGTCTTCTATGATATTATCTTTACAACATTGGGACTGTTCTCTTTCACTCTTTTGGGCTATCAAAAGTTGATGCTTGTTTCTTTGTGTGCTCCCAGTTGTTATAGCTTTGAACTAGGGCTATGATCTTGTGTAGAAGCTTCCTTCACTGTCACTAGGATTCTTTATTGCTGCTCTTGATTGTGGCTACTGAAGCTTAAGATCATGGTTGTCCCAAGTGATGTCTCTTAATTGCAATTTTTGAGACTTGTTACTAACATTGTAGTATTTCTTATAATTGTATGACTATTACAGTGAATTCATAACTTTCGTCTGCTAGATGTCTTTTTTTCAGTTGTAGAATCATTGTAATTTTTTTGAAATTTTCTTTTTGTAGTTATTTTAACATATGTACTATTAAATTAATGGTTGTTTTATTATGCAAATAAGGGTAACCATTATATGTGTATTAATATATCATGTTATTATTTCTTTTTGTAGAAATGTACTGATAAATTCAATGAAGGAGATAAAGTTAGGTTGTTGGATCCATTTGATAGTATTGTTGTTGGCATTGGGAGGATTAGCTCCCTATCTATTCTATATGGAGCAAACTTAAAAGGAAAAGGCGATGCAAATGTGAACATTTTAACGGTCACAAGTAACATACCTCTTCCTTATGAAGACAAAATAGATGGAGTCATTCATCTGAAAGAGAAAGAGGGAACCTTCGCAAGGTGGCCATTAAAATATTTGCAAAAAATGATATATTTGAATATGTTTATCATGTTTCTTATTATTTTATGCAGTATTTTGAATATTTTGAAAGAGTTGGAAACTCTTAGAGAACTTTGACATTTTTTATTATATTTACATATATACCCTTAGATAGATTTGACATCTTATAACCTGATTTATATATACATATGTGCATTATATTTTTTTAATATATACATATTAGCATTTTTATCGGTTACTAATGGAAGATGTCATGCTTGGCATTTACAGTATTTGTTGGATAAAATATTATATCAACTCTCCCTTTTTACATCTTTCACAACATCTCATTGCTACAAAGAGATTAATAAAATTGCAGATTTCTTAGCTAATATAGCCATTAATATTCAAGAAAATCATTTGGAGGTTTCAACTTCAGACATTCCTTCCAATGTTCATGAAGGACTATGCTCCAATGTTATTTGATTAATTTCATTAACAAGGGTAACAATATGGGTGCTTAGTTTTGGTTATGAGGTTCTCTTTACTGATATTTGTTGTTGATGGTTTTCTTCTCGCTCTTTTCTATCGGCTCATATTCTGAATTTGAATTATTTTATTGTTCATGGCAATGTGATGGGCTCTTGGATTTCATGGTAGACAGTGCACTTCCCTGATATGAGGCATTTATGGTATACATCCCATGCATTGAGCTTTCACCATGAGGTGTGTATCATGTATGTCTTATGTGTAGGGGTGCTGACTATCTCTTATCTATGTTGAGTTGGCACTTCTCGTTGCTTACATGGTTGTATGGTGATTTAGACATATTTCACCACTACTGGTTGTACTTACACATGTGAGGAGATTGGTGGGGTATGACAAATTGCTTTGCTTGGCCATTCCATTTATTGCACTATTTTTATTTTGATGTGACAGGATGGTCCTTAATGATTTCTATCATCATGAAGTATTATGTTTTATTACTTGTAATTTGTAGCTCTGCTTTGGCACATATTTGGATCCTCATATGTGTGAAACATTTATTGCCACTAATCTTAGCGAATGGGTAGTACTTTTATGGTATTATGGAATTTTGATATTATTTCCTTCTGTAGGTGATTTTTTTTGCAAGTTTGTTTTGTAGATTCTTCTCAGCTTTGGGTGATCAAGTAATTATGGCATCTTCGTATTATTTATATGATGTTTCTTGGCCTCATATTATTCATTGGTTTGTTTTTAAGTTGTTGTTTGTGTTTCTATTTGCATCTATGTCTCATTTTGTTATCTCTATGCACTACAAAATTCTGGTTCCACCGTGATTTGGTGACTTCCAGAATGGCCATTATTTTAATGATAAAAAGATTGGTAAAATTTTTAATCTCTACTCTTCTGAGATTTCTCATTTGATCATGAAGGCGTTTGGTATTAATTGGTTGGTGGCAAATCCGAATTGTTCTATTCGTGAGATATTGGTGTCTCACTTGCTTACTATTTATATGGATTTGCTTCTAGATGCTCCTCTAGTGTGGGCCTTGGCTGATACATTTTTGGTGCCCTCCCTCTATAATTCTCTTACTTTGGATATTTCTTTGTCTAATTACTCTTTTGGTTTTGGTGATTTTCCTTATGGTGGCTTCATGTCTCTTGTTGAGTTATTAGCTAATGGCTGGTGTGGAGAGTTTCTTTTTGTGATCAGGTGTGGCCTTATTTATGATGAGTTTGATGATACTTTTTTGTGATTTGAGAGGCTCATTGATTTAGTTCAACATTCTCTCTTGAACCCTACTCTGGATGCTTTCACGGGTATTCATTCTCTTTTGGTTATGTGGGCTGCTTAGTTGGATGCTCCTCAATTTACTATCCTGTTGCAGATTATCTCCCCGTCTATGGATGTTGGGGATTCTACTCTTGTGATCTTGAGCTCCTCGTTTTTGGCTTCTTGATTGCTGGGTTGATTGGGTCTTTTTTTGGGCTGCATCTACACGGTTGATGTTTTTTTTTCTCAACTATTACTTGTATTGGGGTTGGTAATGATCTTCATGTATTCAGATTCTATATGTATTGGGGGACTTTTTGTATCTTGACTCCTCTCATATGTAATGGGATTTTTGGCATTTTGTGTAGTGTTAGGCTTTTGTTTTTATGAGCTACAACTGGAGGTTTTCTTCTGGATTCTTTCCTGTCGGTATGTCCTTTTGAATCCAATTGTAAATAAATTAATATTAATGAAAATTTAATGGCTTTGCCATTTTTATCGGAAAAAAATGATTAAATTAATGACTCAATATATGACTAAATTAATGACTAGATATATGACTAAATAAATGACCAAATAACAACTATCAATAACTAAATTAATGATTAATTATATGACTTAATTAGTGACTAAATATATGACTAAATTAGTGACTATCATGACTAAATTAGTGACCAAATAACAACAATCAATGACTAGATTAATGATTAAATATATGACTAAATTAGTGACTAAATATATGACTAAATTAGTGACTATCATGACTAAATAAATGATCAGATAACAACAATCAATGACTAAATTAATGATTAAATATTTGACTAAATTAGTGACTAAATTCCTGACTAAATCAATGACTAAATCAATGACCAAATCGATGACCAAATTGATCAATCAAAACAACCAATAAATGACTAAAATAGTTTAGTCATAAATTTGGTCGCGTGATTAATGACTGGAAATAAACTACCAATGGTCACATGATCAATTTTAGTCATTTATATGAATTTTTGGTAGTTTTATTAGTCATATATTGTTGTTTTTGTACTAGTGAATGTTTCATTCTTTGGTTGAAAAAAGTCTTGTTTTTGGTATCTAAGTTTACTCAATTGAAGAGAGGATTCAATATGCCCCTATTGATATGAATAAGTAAGTCTGAAAGGATGTGATAAAGTTTCCTGATAAAGAACGATATATCTTTGATTTTGGAAACTTGATATGTTTGGACTAACTTTGGATAACTCAACTCATTATTCTAACGTCGATATGGTTGAAATGTGAAACTAAAATCACAAAATAATATCGCTCTGATAAAATTTCTTCCGTTCAAGCTGGTTTTGATAGTAGACCCAAAAGGGTATCTAAAAATGGCATTAAATTTTTAAAATTGTTGATAATCTACTCTCTGTTTTTGGACATTTATGTGCTAAAAAAGATTATTTATGTGCTAAAATATGAATCCAATGCATTATAACAATGCTCAGATGTGCTATTTTGTCCTTGGTATGTGCTATCTTGTGTTTGTTGACAATAAAAATGCTATTTTTTTATGTGCTAATATGATCTTCTAAAGCACTATTGTTTAGTTTGTACGCGCTACTAAATGAAAGATATGCACTACACTGATATTTAGATGTGCTATGTTGTCCTGGTTTTCTCTGTTTGATAATTTCTGTAAAAATTTTGAAACAATTATGACATTTTGATGGATGATCATCTAAAAAATGATTTGAAAACACAATAGACAGAAGCAAAATAGTTTGTCTATGCTAAACAAATAGTGTATGTTAAATAAGATCTTTTCAAATCCTTGTTTGTTTTCACAGGGTTGCACAAGAAATACATGTTAGATAGACCTCTCTATTTTCAAGGGTCATTTTAAATATCAATGGCCCACACTTGATACTCCGTCAACTCAAACAACCCTGTCACACCCTAAGATATGCCCACTTTTTTGCCTTTGTCTAGAATTTGAGCCAAAGAAGATTTCTCTTCAATTGGATGGTTTTCTTGGGAGATTTATAGTGAGTGTCTTAGGGGTGGATTCTTCCCCACCCTTGCACTATGGTATTAGAAATGTTTGGTAAAACTGACTCAGTGAGGCTTCTAGTTCTAAAGTTCATAGTAAGAATTTCTCTCGGTCTTCAGTGATAAACTCCTTTGGGAGGCTTCCCAACCTTTAGAACAAAGAATTTATGTATCACAAGGATACTATAGGAAGGCTAATCACTGAGAAAAACTATTGGAGGGTATTTTCATCAGCCTCCACACTTGATTATAGTGGGTTACAATTCTTGGCGATAAATTAGTTCCCCACTTAGGTCATTCCCCTCTCACTAGCCTTATAGGCACCTCAGGAGGGCATGCCTACTAAATGATTTATCTTAATGCTAAATTGAAAGAAAGCTTGAAAATGGTGTGTTTGGACTTTTGATCACCCAATTAAGGGGAGAACATATACCTAACACCTTCGAAACATGAAATAAACACTTTCTTTTTATCCAATATCGTAATTGTTTTTGAAAAGGTACCTTGGAGATGTTGCTCCAAAAGACATGTGGTTCTTTTTAACCCAAGATAGAAATATGTGTGTGATAGCAAAAACTTTTGAACAAATGAAATCCTAGTCAACCAATATAAATTCACCAAAATTAACAACAACGATCTTCAATTTGAAAGCTTTGAAATAGTAAAGTGAAGGTTCTTTTTAAGCTTCCAAATAAAAAGTGAGGTTCATTTTAATGAGCACCAAAGGAAAGTGACGTTCAATTTTAACCCCTTTGCAAAAATTGGAAATTTTTGTGTTGTTCTTTTTAGAGCCCAAAGAAATGTGATCCTAACTTGAATAAAAGGAAAGATTTGAGTTTGTTCTTCTTTTTACATATGCAAGCAAGAAAAATTAAGTCATGTTTTAAGCACCAAAAGAAATCATGAGGTTCATTTTAAACACCAAAAGAAATCATGAGGTTCATTTTAAGCCTTTGCAAGAAAAGGAAAGATGAGTTCTTTTTACTAACTTGGAAAGAAAGTAAAGAAAACTAAACTAACTCCTTCTGTTCCTGCACAAAACTATTAGAACCTGAACACAGTCAGTTGGAAAAATTCAAATCCTAATGGTGGGTTTCACAAGCCTAATTTCTGATTCTGTTACAAATTTTTTGCTCTTTGTCTAGTCTATGTGCTAAACTATGGAACTGATACACTAGAGAATGGTGCCTAAGTACTAAAAGGTAGAGCCTATGCGCTACTCTGAAGCCTCTATGTGCTAAACTCATGTTCCTACATGCTAAAGTATCTAATAGAACTAAGCGCTAAAATGAAGTTCCTATGCACTACAATATGCTTTCTATGCACTAAATAGTGCAGTAATTACACTAAAGTAAGCTATAGATGCACTACAAAAGCTCATAGACATGCTATTTTGGTATTTTAACGTGATTGTTGTCTTCAACCTATGTGAAAAATGATGTTATATTTCAGGATGGGCCCTACAGTGGGTGCCAAAAAATGTATGCAAGATTTAGTGTGATCAAAATACGAAAAATTGAGATCAAAAGCTAACATACCAATGAAACTTTCGAGCATAAAGACTAACTAAGTTTAAACTAATATAAAAAAGTTAACTTCCTAAGATGTGTCTCATTGTTCTCTATCTCACAGGATCCCTCAAGTCAATGGTTGCTCTCATGTCATTGAGAAAATGACTTAGGAATGACAACTTCAAGAATGAGTGATAGTGAATGATAATGATCTATATGCAATGCATTCTAGATCTAACAAAACTTACTAAGATATGATTTTAAGCTATGATAAAGACAATGATATTATAATAAAACTAATTAGCTATGCTAACATGATTCATGGTTAAAATTCTATATTGAAATGCCCCTAAATGATTAAAAAGCTATTATAAAAAAGAGGCTAAAAATGCTTGATATAATTAGACTATAGTGTAGATGCATGAAAACTTGGATATGGTGATTGAATAAAGTGAGTCCTATTTAAAGGTAAAATAGGGAAAGGGATGGTTAAGATTCAATAATCTTAACAAGGGCTAGGATTGAAACTTACTCAATCCATGTTTACAATTTTTACCAATGAAATGGTGACAATTGTCAACAAGAGGTGGCTTGAGAGAGGATGTAAGAGGGATTAAATGCCTAAGAAGACATGAGGGTCACCCTAGAAGGGTGTGGTTAGGCTTAGGTTAGGCTTAACCATTGGATAAATCTTTTAACCAAAGGGTAAACTCTTGTGCAAGGGTTAATAAGATAGCTAGGGTCAAAACAATGAGTTCTTGATGAGACCCCTGGGTTAAAAGAGGGTTAAGTTAGAGAGAAAGTCTCTAACCATGGGTGGAGGTTGGATTAACAATTAATGGTTAAGAAGACTTTGAAGGTTAACTTGTTGAGGACATAAAGTCTTCAATGCATTTCAAAGACTTTGAGGCAATTTTGAGAAGTGACTTCTCTTAAGGAATGTGCAAATGTTTAAGAGATAGTTTAGGCTAACTAGGGTGATTAGAAGAATCTAGAAGGCTCTAGAAGAAGATTATTCATGCAAGTGGATTTATTAGGAGAATGCAAGTGGGAGGTATTTTTGGATTTTAATTTTGAAATAAAGTTATTTATTCCAAAAAGTGGATGACAACTTACCTAATTTAAATAAAATTTTGATTTATTTAAATTGGAAGGGAATTTTTAATTAAATGTGAATTTAATTAAAAGGGGAAGGGGATTTAATTAAATAAAGTGATTTATTTAATTAAAAGCTAGAAATTGGCTATATGGATTTAATTAAATAAATTGAATAGTTTATTTAACCAAATAGATGAAAGTGGGGAAATTAATTAAATATAATTTAATTAATAGAGGAATGCGGTTTTGATGAATTAAATAAGTATTAAATATTTATTTAACTAGATGGTTAGATTTATATGTCTACACATCTTACTACGAGTTCTAATACTTATATCCACTAAATTCAAGTTACATAGCTACATTTACATTATCATCTTAATTACCATATCAGATTTGTTATTCTTTTCTATCTTAAACATGATCATAATTTCCTATTACATGACCTAGTTGATATCAAACTCATGAATCCCTTTACGAACCATTAAAAGATAATCTACAACATATCTATTAACATGAATTGCATTCCATTTTAAATAATTATATTTCTATACATCTCAATATCCATCATACAAAATATGTGTCAAGACCTAAGGCAACAACTACAATACAATTACAATTACATGTATATCACATCACGAGCATAGCTCTTTAAATATATGATTTAATCTACAACTACTACTAGGTAATTATAGTACATGAACTATGAATTTCATTACATTGATCTGCTACAGTAAACATCCATAAGCTTCAATGAAGAAGAATCCATATCCATGCATAAGAATCCAATGAGAACATCCCAATGGTAGAAAGGCACCAACCACCCGACCATGTGGAACCAAAGGAACCACCCCCTGTGATAAGAGATGACACAAGGTCCCAACACACACTCTAGGCCTAAGCTAGCACCAACTACCAGAGAGACTCACAACTCAAGGATCTCAACAACACATACACAACAACCAATCATGTGCCAACCACAAATAGAAACTCCCAGAGGCATAGAAATAGACAAGGAATAAATATTGTTCTGATTAATAGGAAAAATAGGTTTTAAGGACCCAAAACCTTTAACAAAGGAGATTAAATAGGATCATCAAAGAGAATCCAGACCAAGAAAGAACAACTAAAACAAAGACTGGCAATAAAGCCATAAACAGAAAGGACAACAGAGGACAGAAACAACAAAATGAAGAAACCAGAAATAACATTGCACAATTATAAGGCCTTCAGGAGGTCCTCCACCTTAATCATCAGCTGGTTGTAGTTGGCCAGAGTAGCTTTAAGTTCATCCAAGTCCTTATTTGGCTTCTTCTCCTTCTTTTTACCACTAGTTCTTGTTCTAGGTCCTTGAAAATCTCCTATTCCTTCAATGTCAGGGTCAATTTCTAGGGTATCCTTCTCCTCCAAATTGCTGATGAGGGTTTTGGTTTTGCCAACAGAGGCCTTCAGAATGTTTAAGCTTTGCTTGGCGATAATTTTAAGCCATTCCTCAATTTTGCTAACTTTATTGACAGTTTCTGTCATTGTTTGATCCATAGCATTGGCATTAACTTTCCTCTCAATCAGATCTTTCTCAATTTGCTCAAATCTAAGGTTTGATTCTCTCATATTTTCAACTCTAGCAATAGTTTTGGTCAAATCCTCCACATAATCTACTGTAGACTTCCCTTCGCCAATGTTGATAGTTTCCAGAATCTGAATTTTGTTAATAGTTTCCAAAATCTGGGTTCTGCTGATAGTTTCTAGAATCTGGATTCTGCTGATAATTTCCAGAAACTGGGTTCTGCTGATAGTTTTCCTACTAATAGTTTCTAGAGTCTGAATTCTGTTGATACTTTCCAGAAATTGGGTTCTGCTGATAGTTTTCCTGGTGATAGTTTCCAGAGTCTAGATTCTGTTGATAATTTCCAGAAACTGGGTTCTACTGACAGTTTCCAGAATCTGGAAACTGGTACTGACAATATTAGAATAGCTCAAAGCACTCCTTTTAATCTGTTTCATTATTATTTTGACCATTAATGATCATTGGGGTGCTATTGTATCGCTCCTTAAAAATGATTAATCTGACATCCTCTTGGAGGCCATGTTCTCCCTTCCAAGTAATCAATTCATCTTGATTGACTGCCACATTGGCTGCCCAGTCAACATAACCATTAGCTTCACGGTAAATATGAGATATTAAACTTTTCTCAAAAGTATTAATGAGGTCTCTAGTAGCCTTTATAATGTTATTGATAGACCATGAGGGCTTAGAGGTCCCCTTGAGGCATTTAATGATGTTGTTAGAGTCCCCTTCAATCCATAGGTAGGGGTAATTCCATCTTTTTGCGAGGAGAATGCCTTGGAGAGCTGCCATTGCTTCTACCTTGTGGTTTGTTTGGCTTCCTATTGGAACAACAATCATTTCCTTACATATACCTTTATCATCTCTAAGAATAGCTCCACATCCCGCAGGGCCCGGATTACCTTTTGCAGCACCATTGAAATTGACTTTGAACCAACCATGAGGGGGAGTTTGCCATCTTGCTTCTAATCTTTTGTTTTTCTTGGGCTCAAAACTATCAGCAATCTTCAAACTCTAGTAACTTAAAATGTGAGATTCCAAAGGATTGGCCAAAAAGCAGGGGGCCCCAATGATCCTAATGTTCTCCACAATAGCCCATTTTATTTTCTGGAAAACAATATCCTAAGTAAGAGAACTGTCCCTGAAAATATGATTGTTTCTTTCTTTCCATAACCCCCACAGAATGTGAGGGAGAGATAGCTGCCATAGAGTTCTCATAAAGGAGTTAGACCAATGATAATTCCAGGAGTAGAACAAATCATTGATAGTGTTAGGAAACACCCAATCAATGCAAAAACTCTTAAGAAATCTTTCCCAGATAGAAGCAGAATAGGAACAGTGGATGGCCAGATGGTCCATAGACTCTTCCTCCTCAAGACACAGAGCACATCTATTAGGGAAAGCAAAACCTCTACCCTTTAGGTTATCTAAGGTCAAGATTTTATTTTGAAGAATAGTCCAATAGAAAAAATTGATTTTAGGAACTAGACCCTTAATCCAAGCTTTGGACCAGAAAGGATTTTTAGAAGGGGCAGGGGAGAGAACACCATACATAGAAGAGACAGTAATATTACCTTTAGGTTCATATTTCCAAATGAGGGAGTCTTCCTCTTTATTCAACCAGACCGATGACAGATGGTTTTTAAGCTTAATAAGGTTTGGGTGGATACTTTCAATATTCTGCCATTTATTTCCTATCCAATACCCTTCAACTAAAGGACCAAAAGTTCTAATATAGGAGGAGGCATAAGGGGCCCATTCTGGGATGTCAATCAAAGATTTATCGAAAAGCCAGGGATCTTTCCAGAATTTAATTTTCCTGCCATTGCCTACTTTCCATATAACCCCTTTAGCAATGATGTCTCTACACTTAGAGGCATGATTCCAGATATGGGACCCATTCATGCTAATATCAAAATTGATAAAAGAGGAAAGAGAAGAGGATAGAAGAGTATACTTACTTCTCCAGATTTTACACCATTCACTATCTAAGTGGAACATTCTCCAAACCTATTTAGACAGGAGAGCTTCATTTAGGGTCCGGATTCTTCTCAATCCCAAACCACCTTTACTTTTCAATCTGCATACTTGATCCCAAGCCACAAGAGATATTCTTTTCTTTTCCTCAACCCCTGACCAGAGAAAATTTCTTTGAATTTTTTCAATAGCATCAGCATACTTTACTAGAATTCTGAAAAGGCCGAGGGCATAGATAGGTAAGCTTTGAAGGGAAGCCTTTAGAAGTTGAAGCTTTCCAGCCTGACTTAAAAGGGCTCCTTTCCAACCAACTAGCTTTTTATGAAATTTATCCACTAGGGAGCTCCAAAAAGAATCAGGAGGAGCAATGCCCAAGGGGAGGCCAAGATAAGTGGCAGGAAGATCAGCAATCTGACATTCCAAAATTCTGTTGATTCTATGTTGTCTTCTCTCTAGAGTATTGATGAAAAAAACTTCACTTTTGACCAAATTAATGAGCTAACCAGATGTAGAGGTTGGTCTTTAAAAGGAATAAATATTGTTGGCAATATGCTGAAATTGTTTATGTGTTGTCATTAATGTCAACATTGTGCTCCGTTTGGATATGGCTTTGTCTCGATTGGTTACTGATATCCTTGTTGGTTCCTATTTTGGTTGGACTTGGTTTTGGCCTATTTTTGATCTGGTATGATCTGATTGGTGGTTTTAGTTTTGGATGGTTATTCAGGATGGTTATATGCTTGTCACATTCAGTCGGTTCATGATTTGGTGCTCCAAAAGCTATCGCTTATGTTTAGGATTACCTGTTGATATTTTTTGGTACCGGTTGGTGATATGCGATGATTTGGTTAAGTGATTTTGGTCTAGCTTATAGAATTTTTTCCTAACAAGCTGAAGGTGTTCTTGATCATGTCCTAATTGTTTGGTGGCTTTGCATTGGCTAGCATGGTGATTTGGTGATCTTATTTGGATCCGGTTGGTTATTCTATGTTATTTGCATTGAGGGTTTCTACCGGTTGGTGAAACATGTTGATATAGGTCTTAGTGGAATTTTTGGTAGATATAATTGTTTGGGAATTTTTATTAGGTCCATGCTATGTAATGTAAATCATATTATTGGTCCGGTGATACCATGTGATGAAATTTTTGTTATTATGGTTTATGGGTTTAGGGTTTAACTAACCTTATTATCAAGGTTGGTGATCTATATATATAGAAGATATATTCATATAATTTGGAGAGGATAGTATGGTATGGTTATGTCTGCATTATCAGAGTGAGGTAATTGTGCAAACAGAGATATATCATTCAGTGAAGGGTTGTGAAGGATTTAGAGTTGCAGGGAAGACATTTGTGCTTAACCAGAACTATATCGAGCATTATGAGATTCTATTCTCAGTTCATTTTCTCCAAATTGTAGTTCGATGTTTATGTAAGACAGTGAGACTTCCTTTTTGTGATGAACAGTGAGCTCTAGGTGGTTGGCTTGATTGCAAGTGCAATCCTCATTGTAATTATTTCACATACTACTGTAGAAGTATTATCTGACTATGGGTAGGGTTTCCCACTATGGTTTTTCCTTTTACCAAGTTTTCCATGTCAAAATATTGGTGTTGTATGATCTGTGCTTTCATGATTTATCTTTCACTGTGTTGTTTATATTGTGCTCTAATAAATGGTTTATAATCTGCATTAATTGTTTATACTTGTGGAAAATTGATTCACCCCCCCCTCTCAATTTTTCTCCGATATCAGAGATTCTAACAATTGGTATCAGAGCGAGGTCCTCTCTACAAAAGCTTAATCACTTGAGGATATCTGATGGCATCAAATTCTACATTTAATCCCTACTGAAAGGAGAGTCCTAGATTTGATGGTACAAATTACAAAATATGGAAGGAGTGCATGAAGATTCATCTAAGATGTCTTGGAACTTAATTTTGGGAGATAACACAGAAAGAGTATACACCTCATGATCCTAATTATAGAACTCCGACACCTCGTAATGAGTAGAAGAGAGTTGATAATGATGTTAGAGTGAAAGAAGAATTGTTAAGTGCCCTATCAGATGAGAAGTTATTGAATGTCATAGATCTAAAAAAATGCAAAGTAGATTTGGTTGAAGCTTGAAACTCTTTATGAAGGTGACCAAGCTGTAAAGATTGAAGATTACTAGGTGAGATATGAAACTTTGAAAATGGAAGAAGATGAAAAGATAAGTTTTTTCATGGATAGAGTGAATGAGATTGTCATGGGAATTAAATGTTGCGGTGGAAATGTTAATGAGGATGAGGTTGTGCCAAAGATTCTGAGAGTTCTACCTCCAGCTTACAAGATGAAGGATACAACAATAAATGAAATCTAAAAAATGTCAAATACCAATATTACCAGAGATACATTACTTGGGAAGTTGACTACTTTTGAGCTTAAAGAACTTGGAGATCAAAGTGCTACTAAAACTAAGACTGCATTTAGAGCATCTGCCTCCAGTAAGTAGAAGATAGACTGGAATGATTTATTTGCTAAATATTTGGAAGACATTGAGAGAGAAGACAAAGAAATTGAAGGGTTGGAAGCCCTAATTTCCTAAAGAATCCCTAAAGGACCGGTTGGAAGTAAGTATGAAGGAAAAGTTCCTTTTAAATGTTTTTCATGCAATAAGATTAGTGATTTTTCTTCTAGATGTCCTGAAAGAGCTGCTAGGAATCAAGAAAGACTAATGAGGAATTATAAACCTAATCTAGAATATCAAAGCAGACTTAGATAAAGAAGGAATAAGGATAAATCATGTACTATGCTGGTGATGATGATTTTGGTATTACTGATGATGATGATGATGAATCTATGAGTGGATCGAGTAATGGAAGCTCTGGCAAATATTGGGTCTTTATTGCTATTAAGGATGATTCTCTAGAACCTATCATTGATACAAATCATATTGAGGAGAAGGATTTAGCTTCTAAAATTGAAGAGAAGGATGAATGGGTTATAGATAGTGGCTTCCCACATCACATGACTGGCAATAAGAGGAAGTTCTTGACTTTGCAAGAATTTGATGGTGGACTAGTCAGATTTAGAGACAACAAGGCATGTAGGATCACAGGCAAAGAAACAATATCCTTGGATGGAAAGACTAATACTGACAATATTTATTATGTTCAAGGTTTGAAGCATAATATTTTGAGTGTAGGTCAGATGGTGGATAGAGGATTTCATTTGCAATTCAAAGATGAAAAGTGCAAGATTATCAATAGATTTGGATTGGAAATTGTATCCAAAATGCAGACCAAAGAAAACATCTTTCATTTGAACTTCGATGAGAAGGCCTGCTTGATTGTTCATATTGATGAAAGTTGGCTATGGAAAAAGAGGATGTGTCACATGAATTTTGATTGCATAGTGAAGATCAACTCAACCCAGGCTGTTAAAGATTTGCCCAAGATTATCAAGCCTCATAATCTGGTATGTAGAGAATGTCAAATGGGTAAGCAAGTTATAATTTCTTTCAAAAGCATACATGATAGATCTAATGAAATTCTTGATCTTATTCATACTGATCTACGTGGACCGGCAAGGACTAACAATTTTCAAGGTGATAGATACTTTATGTTTCTTATTGATGATTATTCTAGAATGATGTGGGTTGCATTTTTTAAAGAAAAATCAGAAGCTCTTGAAAAATTCAAAATTTTCAAAGCTATGGTTGACACAAAAATAGGATTGAAGATAAAATGCTTAAGACCAGATCAAGGTAGTGAATTTGCATCCAGTGAGTTCAACAATATTTGTGAGAAGCATGGAATCAAAAGATAATTTTTTGCACCTAGAACTCCACAACAGAATGGAATAGTGGAAAGGAATATAACAAAACAATCTTAGATGCTGCAAGGTCAATGATGATGGAAGCCAAATTTCTTGATATATATTGGAGAGAAGTTGTCAATATTGTAGTATACACTTTCAACATAGTACACATAAATGGTGATACCAGTAAGACTCCTTACGAATTATGGTTCGGTCACACTCCTACTATCATATATTTCATAATTTTGGGAAGTAAATGCTATATTAGAAGAGATGATGCATTAGGGAAATTTGATCCTAGTTGTGATGAAGGAATATTTTTGGGTTATTCTACTAAGAGTAAGGCATATAGATGTTATAACAAAAGATTGCATAGGATAATAGAAAGCACAAATATCAAAGTGGATGAGCAAGGTAATAATTAGATTAGATCATATGACTATGGACCGGAAGATGAAATTTTTAGATTAGAACTAGTAGTGCAAGAATCAATTCAAAGCATTTATCGAGTTGCTCCGGTAATATCACAAAATTCCACAGTGACTGTTGATGGTAAGAAAGAGTCAGAAAGTCAAGATAATTCAAAGACTCCCAGGTATGTAAAGCTCAATCAATCTGAAGATTAGATCATTGGAGACAAAGGTAAAGGTGTGATGACAAGAAGAACGTTAGCTGCTGAAGAGGAAGATGAATCTCCTAGAGTAAACCCATCTAGATACAAATCAATGATTGGTGGATTATTGTACTTAAATTAGACCAAACTAGATATAATGAATGTTGTCTACTTTGCTTCTAGATTTTAGTTTGATCTAAGAGTAAGTCATGATAGTGTTGTTAAAAATATATTTAGTTATTTGGTAGGAACAACAAAGTATGGGTTATGGTATCCAAAGGATGATGATTTCAGATTATGTCCCTATACAGACTCAGATTGGATAGGAGATGTTGATGACTTGAAGAGAACTATAGGTGGTAAATTATTTCTTGGGAAGAAGTTGGTTTCATGGCTTAGCAAGAAACAATCATGCACTTCATTATCTACTACTGAAGTTGAACATGTAGTTGTTGTAACAAATTGCACTCAGATCTTATGGATGAAGAAAATGTTGAAGGATATAAGGGTAAGTTATGATAAGCCTATTGTTATTTATTGTGATAATACTGCTGCTATTGATATGTCAAAGAATTCGGTATTTCATTCCAAATCAAAACATATTTTTATAAGGTATAATTTATTAAATGAAAAGGTTGGAGCAAAGGAAGTCAGATTGGTTTATGTGCCTACTAAGGAACAAATTGAAAATATTCTAACTAAACCATTGCCTAAAGATACTTTTGAATATCTCAGAGATCAATTGGGGGTCACCACCCCTCTGAAAGAGATTTAGAGATGCAGAGATGCATCAATCCGGTGAGCTAATAAAAAATATCTTTTGATTTGGTTTGATGGGATGATGTTGATGTTCAGGGGGAGTAGTTAGTTGTTTTTTTTGGCATCATCCCTTTGTCATTAATGTCAAAGGGGGAGATATTGTTCATGTGAAAAACATAAAATCTTAGGGGGAGGGATATTTTGTTGGTTCTTGATTGTTTCAGGAGATTGTTGGCATTCCTTATCACTTGGATGTTTTTCACATTCAGTGTTGCCATCAATACCAAAGGGGGAGATTGGTGGCAATATGTTGAAATTTTTTATGTGTTTTCATTGATGTCGACACTATGCTCTGGTTGGTTACTGCTATCCCGGTTGGTTCTTGTTTCGGTTGAACTTGGTTTTGGCCTGTTTTTGATCCGATATGATAAGATTAATGGTTTTGGTTTTGGATGGTTATTCAGGATGGTTATATGCTTATCACATTTATTTAGCTCATGATTTGGTGCTCTAAAAGCTATTGCTTATGTTCTAGATTATTGGTTGATATATCTTGGTACCAATTGGCTTTACCAATTGGTGATATTTGATGATCTGGTTAAGTGATTTTGGTCTAGCTTATAGAAATGGTTCCTAACATGTTGATGGCATTCTTGATCATGTCCTAATTGTTTGGTGGCTTCACATTGGCTAGCATGATGATTTGGTGATCCTATTTGGATCCGATTGGTTATTATGTGTTATTTGCACTAAGGGTTTCTATCGGTTGGTGAAACATGTTGATATAGGTCTTAGTGGACTTTCTGATGGATATAATTGTTTGGGGATTTGTTTTAGGTCCATGCTATGTAATGTAAATCATAATATTGGTTTGGTGGTATCACGTGATGAAATTTTTGTAATTATGGTTTAGCCAACCTTGTTATCAAGGTTGATGATCTATATATATAGGAGATATATTCATGTCATTTGGAGAGGATGGTATGGTATGGTTATGTCTTCTTTATCAGAGAGAGGTAATTGTGTGAATAGAGATATATCATTCAGCAAAGAGTTGTGAAGGATTTAGAGTTGCAGGGTAGACATATGTGCTTAATCGAAAATGTATCAAGCATTATGAGATGCTATTCTCATAGTTCATTTTCTCTGGATTGTATTTTGATGTTTATGTAAGTCAGTGAGACTTCCCTTTTGTAATGAGCAATGAGCTATAGGTGGTTGGCCTCATTCCAAGTGCAATCCTCATTGTAATTATTTCACATATTGTTGCAAAAGTATTATCTAACTATGGGTAGGGTTTCCCACCGTGGGTTTTCCCTTTATCAGGTTTTCCATGTCAAAATATTGGTGTTGTGTGATCTTTTCTTTCATGCTTTATCTTTCACTATGTTGTTTATATTATGCTCTGGTAAATGGTTTATAATATGTATTAATTGTTTATACTTGTGGAAAACTGATTCACTCCCCTCCTCTCAGTTTTCCTCCAGTATCAGAGATTCTAAAAAATACAACAAGCAAGGATAGATGTAGGAGTGGAGTGTCATCGCATGCTATCCTCCAAATATAGACACACAACCCTTCAAGTCATAAACCTGATAGACATGTGGATCCATCTCAACCTATGAGAGAATCAAGAGAGATTGACTTACCACCGCAGTGGCCTTCCCAAGCTTATCCTAAAACATCCTCCCTAGGATCAAGTATTGGGGCTCAACTATTAATTATCGGTTAGGTGAATCCTAATTACCCAATCCATCTAATTCATTATTAATACTATCACTTGTTTATAATAAGAAAAACTTCCAATGTGTCTTGGTGATCTAGACGAGAGGTTTATCAACTCACCACCTATCTCTCACGATCCCAGTCATCACATGGAAGCCCACTTTCCCTGACATGTTCCAAAACAACAATAATAACAAGGAGGCTCTAATTCAACATTCAAGAGTGGTCCATAAACAACATCACAAAATCATGAAGCATCCATAACAATCCAATGCCAACAACAACACTAAACCAAGAATGAGCCTCATATCGAATAGTGCTTCAAAAGCCATATCAAAGTCAATCAAAATCTTCCATAATCATGAAATGAACATCAACAGTAAGGCACATCAACTTACTGAACCAAGAGAAATAATCAATTCTCACAACATGGCTTATCAACATGAAGGAGATGCAGAAAACCTCTTCAATATGGCTTATAAACATATTGAAGCTTAAAAATCATTGAATAACAACAAATCAGATAATTCACAAAGCTGGAAAACAACAACAAACTTCAATCAAGGGCTCTAGTACAAGGAAAAATCAAAAAAGTCAAACAGATAATCAAAACTGAGAAAAATATTGGGAATTCACAGATTAGTGCATATGACAGGTAGAGTAGCGCATCTAACTGTCTTTGCAATGCATTTGATAAATCCTTTAGTGCATATGAATCATATTTTAGCACATGTGACCAATCTTTCAGCACAAACAAGTAACAAAATAGTGCATTTAATAAACATTTTAGCACATATAACATAATAAATAATGCATATAACATAATAAATAGCGCATATGATTAAATTTTTAATGCATATGATTTTGATAGAAAATATAACGAAAAAGGCCAAAATTCAACTTCAAATTAAAAATCATAGAAAAATGGTTAAGTCCCGAAACCACTCAAGGATGAAACACCTAGACAAAATGAAACCATTGCAACAAATGAAATGTAAATCCATAGCCAATACAAAGAGAAATCACAAAACATAATTCAATCACTCTCGACACAACTCTTATAGAAACTACTCACAAAGAATCCACTAAGGCTTGATAACACAACCACAATAATCACAAATTCGAATAAAAACTAAGGGAAAGCTTCCCAAGCTTAAACCATCACATACAATCAAGGAAAAAAAATCTCAGTGATATCTCTCACACATCAATGCCAGATCGAGAAACTCTGAGAGAAGAACCAACACACCACCATTTAACAAAACAGTAAGGACTCAAGACATAAGAAACCCAACAAATCCAAACACCAATCAAACCTAGAAACCAACACTCATAGATTCACACTTAAACGCACATACGTAGAGTCGTCCATTCACGACAAACAATAACTTAATACAATGAATTGTTTCCCCAAACTATTGTATAAAATTTATAATATAATTTATTCTATGAAATATTTCAATCCCAAACTATATAAAACTATATCAATAATTTTTCCCCATGCTCGAAAGACAATCTTTTCTGCAGACATAAAGAAGACAAAATCTAAAAGTAAAATACAAAAGGGAAAATCCTCCAACCTAGAAATCCAAAGTGGTGGGAATGGAACTTGATGAAGTGCAAACCAATCCAAGCAAAAATCCAAAATCTCCAAAATCCTCCAATCCGAAATCAAACTTGTAGAGAAAATCTTCAAGGATGGTAACCCAACAAAATGCACAGGCTGCCATTCAAATAGAAAATCATCCAAAACCTAGCCTTCACATCGACCAATCAAAATAAACCAAGATAATATAAAACTTACCTACCCAACCTTATATTATATTTTATTTCCCCAAAACATATTCAGCCAATAACAATTAATGGTAGGTAGGAAATAATAATAAAATTATTTATCCTCGTAACAAGAGAAATAGCTAAAATAATATAAAATATTACTCACCAAGTAACAAGAGGAATATAGTAGAATAACACAAGGTATTATTTACCAATGCGCAAATAATAATATCCATGCCCTATTAAATATTATGGGTTAATAATTATAATAAAGCCAAAAAAACAATTGAACAATTAAATACAAATAGCCAAGGTTAATAAAATAAAAGCCAAATAAATAAATACAAAATAACCAAAGGATATTAAATAAAGCCAATAAATAATCAAAGCCAATTAAATAAAATACTAAATAAACAATAAATCAACAATAGATAAATAAACATTAAATCTCAAATAAATAAATACAAGTTGGATCACTAAAATATGAATCAACATTAAATATAAAAGCACTATTAAACAATAAATAAATAAATAATAAGTAAACAATAAATATCAAATAAACAACAACCAATAAATACCAATTAAATAATAAATCGATCAAATAATAATAAATCAAATTAAACTATAATAAGGGTCCACCAATTAAATTAATCACTAATAAATTATATAAATCAAACATTAGTAAGCTATATGATCACATATTAATTAATTAAATGAATCAATGAACACTTGCATACTCACAATCACCAAAAGGACCACAACTCACTAACTAACATGGCAAATAATGCCAAGACACTGATGACTCAAGGTAGACATCTTAAACCTAGAGTATGTGAAGGGAATTCGTGCCATCTTTGACAACTTGCCATTGGGATTTAAAGACATGCTTAGACCCGTGGAGCCAGGTGGAGTCGATGTTTGGTACCTACAATTCCTACAACCACAAAACCACGATACAACATATACAATATATCATAGACAAGCAAATGATAGAGAATCGCAATGGCACATCCCGCTTGCAATGAGTGATGTGACATTGTCCCTATCACAAAGATAGTCATACATCAATCAAACACATCATATAGTCAACTCATCATATGTAACCATGAAATAGGGTTAGTATATCCATAATGACATCAAATCAATGATCAATATAATTCAACAACATAGAAATGCATATAAGATCCATCAAGCATATATCCATCATATCTCATAATCAATAATAAGAAGTGTCATTTGATAAACTTATAAGGCACTGAGAGGGGGGGGTAAATTAGTGCAAGCAAAAATAATATAAATATGATCACCACTTTAACCAACTTGAAAATAAATATGCATGCAAGAAATATAACCACATAAACAAACACCCAATAAAGCATGCAACCCATAACATAATGATTTTCATGTGGAAAACCAAATGGGAAAAACCACAACAGGACTTAGTACCCACAAAGATCAACTATCCATAAAATAGAGACCTGACCAGTTAAGGTCATACAACACCCTGTTAGGGGTACACCCGGTTAAGAGTGTCTTAGCTCGGTTAAGAGCTATTACAATAAGGCCTATTAGGACCACCCCTATTATGATCTACCCATCTATGAGATTTCAAAACACAAGATAATGTGTCACCTGGTTAGAGGATTTAAACCTTCGGACCTGTTAGGATCCTACCACACCCTGTTAAGAGTGACCTTGTGAGGGGATTTTCTTGCTGCATCTGTTAGAGAACAACAAGTTTAACTGATATGCATATAGAACCTCTATGCTTGATTAGATCCACTTCAATTATGCTTCTAACACCAACTAATCATCAATGCAGAGCTTCACCTTCCACCGCACAATCAAATTCTCATTCTAGATCCTTCATCTGATACATCATCATATAATATTCATCTTTTTATAAACAACTCTGTTAAGTTGGCTAAAACCCTTGGAACAATTTCCTAGGTTCAATGTATCTAGTCAATCTTTCTCATTACGCTTTATACATGTCGGCCACATAATTGATAACTCAAAAATATAACATTATGTCTACCAGTTTACTGATCTAAGTAACTCTGCTCTACCAGTTAACTATTCTTCCTGACTGACTACACAGTACATCATAACTCACTCATTCCATTGAATTTGTTGATGTGGTTCTAGTCATAGACTCCTACCAATGTCATGAACATACATTTCAAACTGCAACACTTAACTCTTTACCAATCTTCTATACCGGTCTCTTGAACATAGCACTGCCCTTGTTTACTAGTTCATTGTTTAACTTCTTCCTCTACCTGTTGATCTAGATGACTTAGATAACTAGAAAAACATGGTTTCCATCAATGACAACACAATTCAAGTCATCAATCAACTTATTACAACAAAATCATCATCAAGCCAACAATCTCCCCCTTTGACATTGATGGCAACACTTAGGAATTTTTTTGTCTAAGTGTCACATTACAACAATCATGACATGACTCAAATACAAAACTCCCCCTTAAAAATTACATGCTATTACAAATTTTTGACTGACCAATACTACTCCCCCTTTGACAACAATGACAAAGGTAAAAAAATACATGAAAAATATGAGTACAATATATCAAAATTTATATTACCAAAATATATAGGAGTTCAAAAATTTACAATAATTACATTTTGAGAAAAATGTCTGCAAAATTAGACTTCAAAACTTTCAGATCATTTTCCCAGGTCTCCAAAAGAGTAGATATGATCTTTATATGTGTCTAGATCTAGTATGCAAGTTCCTCCATTGCATCAAGTGTGCTCATCTCCAGTGTAGCCAAAATTGCCTCAGTATCCTTGTAGCCTCTCTGCAAAATTTGTAACTTAGGGACAAGATGTGTTTGCAATCCCTGCAAAGATGATGTCCCATTTACCTTCTCTACCTCTAAAGCATTTAGCTTCTGTTGTATATTAATAACTACTCTACCGAAAATGGTTGCTGAATCATTTAAGGGGTTAAATGATTCGCTCAAAACTTTCATCTCCTTCTTCTTTTCCTTCTTTTTCTTATCAATATCATTCAAAAATAATGAAAAATTGCAAATAGTAGACAACATTTTACCTTCGATCTGCGATGCTTCCTTAATCTACTCCAAGTTCATAGCAAGAACTACTCTGTCTCTATCAATATCCTTCATCAATTGTTCAATTCTCCTCTTTTCATATTCCTTTTCCACATTATTAATTCTAGCCTCTTCAAGACTCTTCATCTACTCACCTATTGATGTGTGTAATGCCCCGCTAGGAAACCCTGAAGGGTTAAAGCTAAAACACACTCAAGGAGTGCAATATTTTTATTTTTTTTTTAATTTTTTTTTTAAACGTTAAGACACAACATTAAGATACATTGGAGTTATCTAAAGCTTCAATAACACAACTGAAGACCTAAACAAACCTAAATGGTTTCCCAACATGATTACGTAACTTAACACCTAACTCAATTCGTGACATTAGATCCAATTAAGCAGATTATCTTAATTACATATTGTTATTTAAAACATGGGTATGATTTATTTAGAAAATTAACATTATAGATAGTAGGACGTGCTCATCCATTATGGTTGAAGATGAGGCTAACATGAGGAAATTTACCCATTAAAGTTAAAACATAGATAACATTTAATTTCATCCATTAAGGTTAAAATATAGGTATCTTGATGAGTTCGTCCCACTTAGTTAAAATATATTTAATAAGATGGAGTTCATTTATTAAAGTTAAAATGTAAATAACCAAATGAGTTCATCCATTATAGTTAAAATATGGCTAATAAGATGAAGTTCATTTATTAAGGTTAAAATGCAAATAACATAATGAAGTTCATCCATTAGGGTTAAAATATAACTAGCTTGATGAGTTCATCCATTATAGCTAAAATAAAGCTAATATGATGAAGTTCATTTATTAAGATTAAAATGTAAATAACTAAATGAGTTCATCCATTTTAGTTAAAATATAGCTATACGATGGAGTTGATTTATCAAGGTTAAAATGTAGGTAGCCAAATAAAGTTCATCCATTAGAATTACAATTTAGGTAATATGACGAGTTCATCCAATAATTTTTAACCATTCATTACATACAAATTTACATTTAACACATGCCAAGCACCTTGGTCCAAAGCGTACTATAATTACATCATAACTAATGAGTTCTTTTCATGCTTACTTATTTTCATTAACATTAACAGAATACAATTCCTCCATGATCCAATTTATTGCATTTAAGAGACGGCTGCATACATGCATTTTGATAAATCTCATCTAATCCACTTATACATTCTATCAAAATGCCATCCATACATGCTAGCACTATCCATGAAACATGAGAAACAAAAGCATCACATAACACTGAAATGATCTTGGAGTTCACCCCTAGAGGGCTACATCTCTAGGTCTACTCAACTGCAAGACCCCTCTAATAATTAAATAAGTTTAAGGTACATAAGGTTCATGTTATTTACAATTCTGCCATCTAGGTGAACATAACCAATATACAAATGACCACTTCGGTCAATAAATACATAAATGATCCCTACATAAAAATAGATCCAACTGAACATATTAAAAGCAAATACAAAGGTCTCTTGTCTGACGGTACTCTAACTAGGGGGCCTGACCAACTATGGCCAACCACAAATCAACCAGATGATAGGGTCCAAACAAACATATCAAGGCCTTGCCATTACTTTAAACAAAAGTGAATACAAAAATTAAACTTGCATAGGCAATAACCGGAAAAGAATAGTCTTCTTTCCTATTGGTTTAAACAGTAAAAGTTGATCAAGTTTTCTAAAAGATCTAAGTTTTCCAAATTATATTAACAGAAAAATCACCATGACAAGGTGAATACACTATCACAATTGCAATAATGCTATTTGTCTATCTCTCATTACAACAGAAAAAATATAACTAAACCATTTATTTCACTTAATGAAAATATCATTAACTTACCAATTATCCGATCAAAACTTTATTAAATTTCCAATAATTCTATTAGCATATTATTTAAATTTTCACAATATCCAACAATAAATATTTCATTTTCCAATTACTCCTATACTTTAGTATTCCATTTCTAAATTTTCTAGATAACCTATAACATTCAAATCCAAAACTAATATATCCTTGGATAATATATTATTTTAAACATCACCGAATAATAGATATAACTTATTTCAAAAATTTCCAATAAAAATATTATTCTATCTATTCCTAAAGTGTATTCCCTCATTAAAATAGATACTCAAACTAAATATTGATCATTATATATTTATTAGCCCCTGGGTAATAAAATATAACAATTAATAATTTAATAATACATGATTTTCAATTAAACATTATTTAATATATATATATATATATATATATTAATCTCATTAATAAAAAATATATATTAATAATAATTTAATAAATCATAGATTTCCAATTAAATATTAGTTAATATATATTTATTAATCCTTATTAATAAAATATATATTAATAATATTTAATAATAAATAATAAAAACAAAACTATTAAAATAAACTTTGCATAAAAAAAAGTTTTATTCTATATTTTAAAAAAAAAAAAAACTTCAAATAAAATATCATGGAGACCTTTGCGGGGCCCACCTCCCATCACGGGAGAGGTGGGAAGCTCCCCGCAGCCACCCCTCCCCCCCCCATGGCCACCCTGCGGCCACCGCAAGCGCCGCTCACTGCAGCCACCGCAGGCATCACTCCTTACGGCCGCCACAGGCGCAGGTCCCTAAGGCCCCTTGAGGGCGCAGGTCCCTATGACCACTGCGGGCACAGGACTCTGTGGCCACCATCAATGCAGGTCTCTATGGACCTACAGGGAGGAGGGCGAAAGGGGAGGGCAATGACGTGAGTCGAGCCTCGGCTCCTCCGCCTGCCAAACCCTAGCCCCAAACAATCTTAAAAATATTGATTTACATTTAATCGATTTTATATTTAAATAAATCTAATCCCATAAAATAAAATAAAAGTAAACTAAAAACCCCCAATTCCATTTATTCACAGTCCCATACAGAGACTGGAATATATTTTCCAGAATGTTCAAAAACAAGAATATGAAAATTTTCCCAGCAAGATCATGATTTTCCAAATACACAATAACTTTCAAATGGGCAAGATTTTTCTCAACCACAAAACATATTTGGCTTCCTAAAATGGATTTACTCCCATTTATCTACTCCATTTTAACAATCTTGACCCAAAAACAACCAATTTTCCCAAACTAAAACCTAAATTTTAGGAACATTCATGGAAGTTTAAAGCAAGAAATCTTCAAGAAAAAAACCCTTCCCTTTTTTCTTGAAGAAACAAACCCAATATCACAAGAAATCAAGAGATGCATTCGAATCCTACCTCATTTCACATTCCTGACAAGATTATGAAGAAGAGCCCAACCTGCAATTGGAGAAATTCATCCTTCCCCAAAATCCCCAATTCTTTCCATCCAAAAATATTTTTTCCCCCCCCAAAAAAATATCAACAATCCTAAATTTTTTTTCCAACCTAGGTTAAATGGAATAAAATTTGACCTAATCTCCTAATTTCGAATTTATACACTTTTTAAATAAAAAAGAAAGAAAATCAATCTTTTCAACTATTAAATAATTTTAACTTGCTTTTCTAATTAAAATTAAAATGCCCCTTTCTCATTTAATTTTAATTCTCTCAATATTAACAAAGCTAACATTTATATTTCGCAATATTAATGAGCGTAAAATATTTTAATTAAATTAAACTCCCAAAATCAATCTTTCACACTATATCAAATATATATATAAATTAAACTTGCTTTCTAATAAAAATTGATTTTCTTAAATAATTAAAATTAACCTTTCTATTCCAAAAAAGCAAAAAGGGATTAAATTACTTTTATTTCGAATAACTTTAAATCTTCCCTTTTTAAAGTGCATAAACTAAATAAATTCATGATTTTAAATTAATCATTAAATTAAACTTGCTACAACATATATAGAGCGATCTTCTTAATTAATGATTAATCACATAAAATAAACCTATTTATTTTAAATTCCTCAATTACTAATGTGTAAATGAACACATTAAATCAAATTAAACACTTAGGATAAAATACTCAATTTTTTTTACCACACGCAAGACACGCAACCCAAGAAAGACAACCAAATACACGACCCACAAACCCAAACGAAAAGGGAAACTGATGGACCACAAGTGACGCTCACTTGAGCATGACTAGGGTAACATGAGGGTTTTACGACCACCTAACCCCAAATTCTAAGGGCAAAAGAGGTATACTCAACCCAATGAATCCTTATAAAGACAAACCTCGCACCATGGTGGTACTATACCTGCAATCTCATACAACCAAGATTCACACAAGCATACACACACACACACATATATATATATATATAATGAAGTTGTTAGCTCAAGATCAATAACAAGAATCAAAGAAACAATTAAACTTACATAAGAAGCGATGCGAAAGCACATTAATCATAATATCTGACTACAACATTACATCGTGGTAAATCAACCATTGAAGAATGCCACATAAAAAAAAGTCAACCAAGGTCAAATCGGTTTTACAAAGCTGACTAGGGTAGGGGCACTACATTCTCCCCCCTAGGCTCTGACTTACCCTCGAAATTCATAAGGCTAAGCGGAACTCATGCAACACGTATTAGCCCTGAAACTCAATTAACAATTATCAATTTCCACATATGAATCTTTTCACAAACAATCGAAATATTATTTCTAAATCCTCTACGAATGTCATTATCCATTGGCAAGATACAACTAAAACCATACACTTCTTAAAATATTCTAGAAATTGTCCACAATCATAGCAGAGAAATAAGAATTTTCTTCCTTTCATTACACCAAATTAAAGCATTAAAAGAGGTAAACAACAATTACCATACTCATTCTACCAAGCAAGACAAGAAAACATGCCACCATGATCAATTTCTTTTACCAATTCATCTTTTTTACAAAACTTTATCGCATAGAACTATCTTCAAATATCAATTTCTACAACCAAGTTAACTTTCAATAAATAAGAGCAATGTAAATAACTTAATTGTTTACACTTTCCAGGCATAAAAGAACCTTTCCAATGACTATGTCCCATAGCCTAGTGACAAGTTAACACCATCCATGATTACACATAATAACCATCCACATAACTAGAATGCACAACACAAAAGGCCACATGTGAGCATGTCTAATGCTCGGTCAAAGATAACATGCACAATCAACATCTCTATGCCTGATCTCAGAACAAATAACATGATCATAATATCCAACATCTCACTCAAGGGCTTGATGGTGCTAGGGCACACCATAGTGGTGCTACCTTCCATACAAGACCCTTGTGAACATCCCTTGTTGTGTAAGGTGTTTATCCTCCAAGAGATAGTCACCACTCATAGGTAGGTAGTGGATACTATCTGTCTCACAGCCTCACATACCCCCATCCTCAAGATTCCCTACGTCTACTTCCTCGTATACACTCAACCAAGACTGTCTCCTACGTTCTTGGAGAGGAATTCACATTTCAACACAAGACCAGCATATGAAAACAACAAGGATAAACCAGTTTATCTGCCAAAGTACATAAGAATAAATATAATAATTGTCAATTCCAACACTAAGGCAAGAAGATAATTCCAGAATTGCAACATCAAATTGAGTAAGCAAAAGATCGCAAGATTGTGGCTAAACCTTCGAGGTCAAAATAAAATGAATTGTTGGCCCACAAGGAAATAAATAAATAAAAATAAAGAATTATCATAAGTGCACATAACATCACTATGTGACTAGCATCTAGCCACCAACGAGGAAGGAAGGAACAATCATCTAGCTATTGCAGTAGCTCATCATGTGGTGTGGCCTAGTCACACATCTGCATGGCATGGCAGTGTGCACCTCGACATCAGCCCGCATCATGTCGTCACGCGACATGGCTCTACCCTAAACCTATCGGTAGGCCGCATGGTGATGTCTACTACATCCCGCATCGTGTCTCAACATGACATGGCAATACTCCAAGTGGAAAGGGAATGCAATGGATGTATCCCATATGGCAGTGTACCTCATGGAAAAGGACATGCGTAGGTCACACCCTGCATAGCGACATACCTCTCAGGATACTTGTCATAAGCCAGAGGTATACATGGCTAAGGTCTTCCCACAAGTCTACCAATGCTAGTCAATTGGCAGCTCATGTGAAAAATAACATACCTTTCATGAAGACAAGGCAAAAGATCCTCCAATAAAACCCATCATTCTGCTCATGAACTGACATCAATATGCTCAAATAAAGGATAGGAATAGGCTGGCACACATGAACCTTATACATCCATTCATCACAAGGGAAAGTATTGAGTACACCTACAATATAGTTTCATTACAAAGCTATATTTTTCCTCGAAATAGGGAAGCTAAAGTCGCTTCACGTTGACATTACTCATACGTCGTTCCATACTATTCAAGGAATGGTGACTTCTAATACTACCCCTTCACATACTGACTTAACAACAACTCATGGGTTGGCACTTAGTAAGGAAATAAATAAGCAACATCACATAAACAATATGGTTTCCCATACTCATAAGCAAACATATCCTCCATGGTTGATTACTTCACCATCCCATGGGCACGCATAGCAAGTGCGGGTTTTTTACAACACACATGGAATAGCACCATTACTGGTTTAGTCACATTTACGGGGGGTACTTTTCAGTATGCTATCATCTACTCAAGGAAGGTTTTAATTATTCTTTTCACATGAATCACTAAATAAAGTTTACTCTAGATACAAGCACTAAAATTCTTAACCATTCAAAATTACATAAGGAAATAATGTCCTTCCTATATCCTTCTCTAGTTCCACTAAGCATTTATATTCACATTACTAACTATGCAACTTTCTTTTCCAAAGCGAAAAAACTTTCATCTTTCAATTAGAAGCCAAAAGTAAACATACAATTTCACATGTTTTATAAACACTCTATTTAAATCAATGCACTCTTTAGTAGCATTACTAGAATCTAATAATCTAGGCAAAGAGGAGGAAAAAGAGAGTTTGATAACCAATCTATTTCATACATGGACACAAGATCACATGACATGCTAACATTTCTCACTATAAGTCTATCATTTTAGTTGCACAGTTTTCATTTCACTATCGTTTTAGGAGGATGCCAAACAACCTAACATGATATTTCCAATTATTATGGTTGCACAAAATGTTCTAGTTTTCCAAACAACATATATCAAAACAGGTAATCTTATTGATAATGCAAGACCTCTTGAGAACACTCACTATTCTTAGTTCAAACAAAACATATAAAAAATATGCAACCTATCATTGAAATTTCAAGGTACGGTAAGAAGATAAGTGAGGAGCTATCAACTAAATAATACACATTTATGCATGCACATCAAACAAGCTTTTCATTCACACTTTCTAAACATAATAAGGCAATTACATATATCCTAAGGCAATTTCAATGGAGCATTGCTAAAATAGATCCTCAATCGAACTGTTTTAATGAAGCACATAAAACAATCTTTCGTGGAACACATTAATACACTCTTGAAGCTACTATAACATGTCCCTTTTTTTTTTATACTTATTTTACAAACAAAGTAATTTCACATAACAATAATTTGCATATTAATGCACTTTACTTAAGATAAATTTAAATTATGTTACTCCTACAAAACACATGGAGATTTCCTTAACGTAAACATACAGTTTTCTCCCAATAACCAATATGAACTTTCAAACCAAAACCCTTTATAATCTAAATACATAAGCATTATAAGGCTCACACAAGGCTCAAGAATTCGCAACCTTCTCTCACAAAAGAAAACTCAAATAGGCGATAATTACACATATCAAAAACATTTTAATTTCTAGAGAGAGAGAGGAGGAAGGGTCATAATCATTCAATTTACTACATAATAATCATTCAATATCTACCACACTAGACCTTTAAGTGAACAACACAAAGCTAGATCATAACCTCAATCAAGCACATTTCATACTTTTAGATTCAAGACAACACTAACCAGCCCAAATGGATTAGTCAAAAGAGTACAACAAATAATAAGGAAGGTACATACGACTATCTTTCAGAATAAGAGGAATCATAGACTAAGACATTAATAGGAAAACAAAACTCATATAATCACTCCAAAGCACCCACATCAAGAAGGTGAAAATAGGGTTTGAACACACATGTTACACACAAGTTAGGGTCTGCTCAATCACACTGATACAACAAGGTGGACAAGGATACAACATAAGGTAGATACACCTCACACCAACTAAGGGCACAAGCGAAACCAGAGATCCCAGTGTTGCAACATGGGCTTTGATACCAAATGTAATGCCCCGCTAGGAAACCCCAAAGGGTTAAAGCTAAAACACACTCAAGGAGTACAATATTTTTTTTACCACATGCAAGACATGCAACCCAAGAAAGCCAACCAAATACATGACTCGCAAACCCAAATGAAAAGGGAAACTAGCGGACCATAGGTGATGCTCACTTGAGCATGACTAGGGTAACATGAGGGTTTTATGACCACCTAACCCCAAATTCTAAGGGTGAAAGAGGTATACTCAGCCCTTCAAATTTTGATGAAGATGAACCTCGCACCATGGCAGTACTGTACCTGCAATCTCCTACAACCAAGAGTCACACAAGCATACATACATACATACATATATATATATAATGAAGGTGTTAGCTCGAGATCAATAACAAGAATCAGGGAAACAATTAAACTTACATAAGAATCAATGCGGAAGAACATTAATAGGTATGCACAATAATCATAATATCTAACTACAACATTACATTGTGGTAAATCAACCATTCAAGAGTGCCACATTAAAAAATTCAACCAAGGTCAAACCGGTTTTACAAAGCTGACTAGGGTAGGGGCACTACAATGTGACCAAAAGGTCTAATTTATCAATGGGAGTGGAAAGATTATCAGTGTCTGTCTCTAGTACCAAATTGAAAAATATATCAACAACAGCCTGAATTGTTTGTGCCTCTTTCCTCTGAGCTCTCATAATTTTCTTTTGTGACCTATATTGCACAGTAGATGCAATCTCCATCATCTCATTAGGACTCAACATATCCATATTAATAGGTCCTTGAAGGATATTGTGTCATCATCCTCATCATCGTAAAGGATCTTCTATCATGTAAGTGACCAAGAGGTCACTTTCTGCTCATACTCTTCTTCTTGCTTCTCTTCATCTTTCTGCTTCTCATCTGTCTTTACCAATGGCTCTTTAGTTTGCTCAGCATTTGTATTCACTAGTTTCTCAACATTGATTTGTTCACTTTCCTTCTGCATTTCTATATTCACCGACTAGCCTATAGATTGATTAACATCAATATTTTTCTACATCCCTTCCTTCTCTGGGGGCTCAATAATTTGTACATCATTTTTTTGTACATTTTCTCTAGTCTCAATCTCTTCTAAATCTTTGTATTTCTCTTCTTCACCTTTATCTTTATTCATACTAGTGGAGATGTCTTTCGATAACATTGTCTCTTCATCAGTGATAATGATTGTTTCTTGCTTAGTGTGTGTATCAATTATTGTATCATCAAACACAATTTCATCCGGTATGATATCATCAATATTCAAATTGTCGGGGAGATCTTCTCCCTTAGTTCTCTCTGGTTCCTCTTCTTTAGGTGCCAATCCTAAAAAAATTCTTCAAGATTTCCTCAGTCTCATCTTGAATAGACTGGGATTCATTGTCAAGCAGTCTAATTAACCTCTTCTTTGTTATAAACAATAATTTTGAGTTATGAAGAATATTTTGTATATCCTCCTTAGAGGTTTTTGGTTGCAAATGAATAAGAACAAATTAAACTATTTTGTTATCCTACCTTATTGATGCCTTCCATCTAGCTTCTAGCTTACTGTACAATGAATTAGGTATCTGGTCTTGTAATTCAATCAGTGCTTTACTATACTTTTCATTGACCAAACAACTACATCTTCAATCAATTTTTGTTCTTCTTCTCCAAAATTATCATAATGTTTTATTACACCAACTAGTATTCCATACTTATTTCCAATAATTTCTCAAGTGAAGTAAGTTCACTTACTAGTGGCTTACCAGATTTCACTGTTGATGTTCCAACCACCTTAGATTTCTTGCCACTAGCTCTCAGTTCTCTCTTTTCTCCTTTTGATTTTGTTTCCTCTCCTTCTTCTTCAGCAACAACTCTTTTTTCTTGTTCCTTCTTCCTTTTCTCGGTGGCTATCGATGTTGGTAGCTCAATTTCTTTACCTTTCCTTTTGATTTGAATCTTATGTGGAGGAGGGGGCTTCTCCTTGAAAACTGTACTCCTTGTCTGTCTGCTAGTGGGTGTACTAGATGTTCCAGCCTTCTTAGCTTTAAACTTAGCTCTTGTCTCATGAATCATTTCCTTAGTAAATACCCATGAAACAACAAATTCTTCAACCTCATTTCTATATTTCTTTGCAATAACCAGTTTGGCCAACTCTGAATGTACCTTAATAGATTTCTCTTTAAAGGTTCCAAACCTAGTTGCACTTGGATCTATCGGTGTAGATAGAAGATGATCAACATAGGCAATCAAAAGATCATCTTCTACCTCCAAACCCATGGGCATCACCCATGATGTCCTAGGTTCTACTCCCTCCATTTGACATGTGTCTATATCAACCATGAAATAGATAGAATCTTCATACCTTTTAACAACATTCTCTAGTATCTTTTCTCTAGCATGCATTATTTTCTGGAAGTCTTTGAAATAACCACAGATTATCTTAGTGAATTCATTTCCAAGCATTTTAATACTGTTCTTTATCTATAACATTGTTGGTGTATCCTCTGACTACTGAATTGTAGGCCATTTGGAGGAATTGATTATGTGTTGCATTGATGTTTTGTCATTGATGTCAACACTAGCTTCTAGTCTCAGTAGGATGAGTCATTTCTGGTTGGTTTGGATCAAACATGATCTGGTAGGCTCTGGTATGGTTTGGTTATGGAATTGGCTTATTCATGATACTCATGTTCATATTCAGTAAGTTGGTCTTGGTCAGGTTTTCAGATGTTATCCTAGTTTCTTGGAAGCTTGGCTTCTGGTTCTGGTGAGGGTTTCACCGACAGAGCTTTTGTTGAAGATCTTTGATAATATTGTTAGGACCCAGAGACAACTGAGAGGGGGGGGGGATGAATCATTTGTCTATTAATTTCAATCCAAATATAACTCAACCAAACTTACTGCATAATACTGGTAAACCAAAATTTAATGCTGGTAGATAGTTTAACAGTTAATAACAGTACCAGTAAAGTTTAATGCATGAAATAGAAACACAAATAAAATACACAACACATAACATAGTTATTTGTATGTGGAAACCCTGTAAGGGGAAAATCCATGGTGGGAAACCTTACCCACAATCATATGATACTACTGCAGATAGTATGTGTGTACAAATGGGGTCTGCACATGTAAAAAGGCCAACTGCCTAGAGCTCACTGCTCAATCACAAAAAGGGAGTCACACTGACTACAATTGGATGGTTAAGTCCAATGATAATGTACTGCTCAAAATAGCATCTTCATATGTTGGATTTAGTACCAGTTAAGCTCTGATTGCCTTCTTCATACCTTCCTTGAATCTTCAAATGATGTCTGCGTGTATAGCTCTACTTATATTAACATATACCTTATTAAAATCCTTTTCCACACTCTTCTTCTACTTAATCTTACAAATGAGATCTTACATATATACCAAAACCTAAGACCAATTGTGTAGGTCGGCTCACTAAGAATATTACAATAAAATCAATTACAAATGAATTAATATGCGATGCATGATGTCAGCTCAATGCATTTATAATAATAACCAGTCAATAAAACATCTCCATAACGTGTCATGCTGATCTGGAATATAAAATGGTTGCCGGTCCATAGCCTAGACCTATTTGCCGATAACAACAAATATGCAAACTTGAGTGTACCAATAATCAAATCACCAAAACCAAGTGTCCAAACAATATCTTTGACATAACCAAGTAATCTCCAGATGATAACATATCATCCTTAGTGTTGGTGAACAATATAACCTATCGGTGAACCAAATACCAGTGACTGTGCATAAGTCACTGAACATGCCGGTGAACATAACCAAAGATCTCAAGTGTTGACAAGTGTTGAAATCAATGACAAAATCAATGCAATACATCAATAATACCAACAAACTCCCCCTTTGGCATTGATGGCAACACAAGATGGAAAAACCATCTAAGTGCCAAAGCAGAAATGCCAAAAACTAAAAACCAACAATCTCCCAAAGAGATCATTAACCATAAATCAAAATACAGATACATAGAGTAACAATCTCTCCCCAACGAATAATCTCTCCCCATTGAATAATCTCTCCCCAAAATATAATGTGTTTTTCGATAGATATCTCTCTCCCTTTGACATCAAATTCCAAAGCAATACAAAACCAAATACAATCAGTTCATAGAAATTATTACAATTGTTATAACCAAATTTATTCAATCTACTCCCCCTAAGAAGTATCTCTCCTTCATCAAAGTTGGAAAAAAGTTTTTCTGTTAATTCTGTCCGTCTAATGCCATGCTCCAATTGTCTAAGTTTCTACCGGTGAGGGTATAACTCCAAGATGCTCTCTTAGATATTAAAAAGTTTCCTTAGGCAAAGGCTTAATAAAGATATTTGCAATCTACTCTTTAGTATTCACATAAACCAATTTCACTTCTTTTGCTTCAACATTCTCTTTTAGAAAATTGAATTTGATATAAACATGTTTAGTTTTAGAGTGAAATACCGGATTCTTTGATATATCAATTGCTGCCATATTATCATAGAAAATGATTATAGGTTCTTTGCATTTTACTTTTATGTTCTTCAATATTTTCTTAATCCATAATCCCTATATACAATTAGTTGCTGCTGCAACATATTCTGATTCTGTTGTTGATAGTGATGTGCAACTTTGTTGCTTTCTCAACCATGAAATTAGTCTGCTACCAAGAAAAAATGCTCCGCCGGTGGTGCTTTTTCTGTCATCTACATCTCCTGCCCAATTTGCATCTGTGTATGCACATAAATCAAAATTTTCATCTTTAGGATACCATAAACCAAGATTTGTTGTGCCTTGTAGGCACTTGAAAATCCTTTTTACTGTTGATTCATGATTTTCCTTAGGATTACTCTGAAATCTTGAAACAATACATACTGCATTCATAATATCAGGTCTTATTTGTGTCAAATATAGTAAACTTCCTATCATAGACTTGTATCTTGTCAGATTAAGAGGTGTTGATTCATCCTTCAATGATAGTTTATCACTTGTAGTCATAGGTGTACTTATCGGTTTAGAGTTTTCCATGCCAAATTTCTTAAGTAATTCCTTCAAGTACTTTGATTGATTTATGAATATTCCTTTATCAGTCTGTGAAATCTGTAATCCTAAAAAGAATTTTATCTCTCCAATCATAGACATTTAAAATTCTTCCTGCATCTTATTAGAAAAGTCTTTACACAATCCATCTTCTCCAAAAAATATATGATCAACAAAAACTTCAATAACCAAGATGTCATCATTAGTCACTTTGTAGTATAAGTTGCTGTCAGCATTACTTTTAGTGTAACCAAGCTTCAAAAGATATTTGTCCAATCTAGCATGTCAAGCTCTAGGAGCTTGCTTCAATCCATATAAAGCTTTTCTTAACCTGCAAACCATATCTTTGTCATGTGTCAAAGAAAATTGATCAGGCTGTTCAATGTAAATTTCCTCTTCAAGATCACCATTCATAAATTCACATTTAACATCCATTTGATATACTTTATAGTTCTTGTGTGCTGCAAAAGCTAAGAATAATTTGACTTCCTCAATTCTAGCTACTGGTGCAAAGGTTTCATTGTAATCAATTCCTTCTTTCTATGAATATCCCTTACACACTAATCTTGCTTTGTTTCTGATTACCTTACCATCTTCATTAAGTTTATTTCTGAATACCCATTTAGTTCCAATTACTTTTTTGTTTTTAGGTCAGGGAACCAATGTCCATGTGTTATTATTTTCAATTTGTTCCAATTCATCTTCCATAGCTTTAATCCAATGTTTATCTTCACGTGCCTCATTAATAGTTGTTGTTTCAAATTGAGAAATTAGACATACCTCTTCATTTTCCAGTCTTCCTCTAGTCATAACTCCTTGATACTTATTCCCAATTATCTGACTTTCAAAGTGATTCAATCTTACATACCTGGGTGTATTCACTTGTTGCTATTTCTCAATCACTGTGGAATTCTTAGATGATGTTGGTGTGACTAGATCAATATTTTGTACTGATGTACTCATAGTAGGTTCATTTGTGATTATCTCAACTATTGGTTCAAAGTCTACAGACCTTCTAAACTGTTCATCAATCTTCACATTTGCATTTTCAATGATTCTCTACAATCTCTTATTAAAACATCTATATGCCTTGCTCTTAGATGAATAACCAAGAAATATTCCTTCATCACTTCTAGGATCAAATTTGCCAATATAATCATCTCTCCTAATAAAACATTTGCTTCCAAATATTCTGAAATATTTAAGAGTACGAGTATTACCAAACCATAGTTCATGAGGGGTCTTATCGGTTTCACCTTTGATGTGAACTCTGTTGAATGTGTAAACAACTGTATTAACTGCTTCTCTCCAATACACATGAGGTAGGTTTGCTTTTGATATCATGCTTCTAGATGCATCCAAAATAGTTTTGTTCTTCCTTTCCACAACTCAATTTTGCTTGGGTGTCTAAGATGCTGATAATTGTCTTCTGATTCCATTCACTTCACAGAATGTATTAAATTCCTTAGATGTGAATTCACCTCCTTGATCTGATCTCAAACATTTGATTTTCTTACAGGTTTTATTATCTACCATCACTTTGAATAGTTTGAATTTCCCAAAAGCTTCTTATTTCTCCCTGAGAAAAGTAACCCAATGCATTCTAGAATAATCATCAATGATTAGCATAAAATATTTATCTCCTTGTAAACTTCTAGTTCTTGCTGGACCACATAAATCAATATGAATTAGTCAAGAACATTATTGGATTTTTCTAGAATACTCTTAAAAGTTGCTCTAACTTTCTTTCCAAATTGATATTCCTTACATACCGGATTGTGAAGTTTAACAATCTTAGGTAAATCCCTTACTGCCTTAGTTGTACTGATTTTCACAATGCAATCAAAATTTACATGACACAGTCTCTTATGTCATAACCAACTTTCATCAATATGTGCAATCAAGCATGTCTTCTCATTGTTATTCAAAAGAAAGATATTACCTCTAGTCTGATTACTGGTTGCTATTTCCAAACCAGTTCTATTCATGATTTTGCATTTACCATTCTTGAATTGTAATTGAAATCCTTTTTCAATCAATTGACCAACACTCAAAAGATTATGCTTCAAACCTTCAACATAGTAAACATTATCTGTATTGTGCTTACCATCAAAAGATATAGTGCCTTTTCCTCTGATCAAACAAGCTGTGCCATCTGCAAATCTTACTAGACCTCCATTGTATTCCTGAAAGGTTAAGAATTTACTCTTATCACCAGTCATATGATGTGAACATCTAGAATCAATGATCCATTCATCCTTTTCTTCAATTTTAGCTGCCAGGGACTACTCTACCAGTTGAATAGTAGGTGTAGGTTGATCTTCTATTATTGCAACAAAATCCCATCCATTTTCTATCAGTTCCTCATCAAAATCATTAGTGACTCCTTCATTAGCATAGAAACATGATTTGTCTCTATTCTTCTTGAATTTGTACCTTTGATATTTAGGGTTAGGCTTATATGTTCTTTTAGCTTCTTCTTTCAATGTTACATGTCTATCAGGACACCTAGATGCCATATGACCAATTTTATTGCAGTTAAAACATTTAAATGGTGCTTTACCTTCATACTTACTTCCAACTAGACCTTTAGGCATTTTCCTTGCAAATAGTGCTTCAAGCTCTTCAAGTTCTTCATTCTCTCTTCTAATTTCTTCAAGTTCTTTAGCATAGAGTGCTTTCCAATTAGATTTTTCAAATGATGATGATGATACTGCAGATGATGAAGCTTTGAAAGCCAAATTTGTCTTAATTGTAGCAAGAGGACCAAATTCCTCAAGTTCAAAAGCTAAAAGTTTTCCAACCAAAGTATCTCTAGATACTGATGCATTAGGCATTGTTCTCAATTCATTAATAACATTTACTTTCATTTTGTATGCCAATGGAAAAGCTCTTTAAACTTTAGAAACAATTTCATCTTCACTTAAGGATCCTCCATAATATTGTATACCCAAAAAAATTTCATTAACCCTTTCCATAAAGCATAAATCCTGTCATCTTCTTCCATTTTCATATTTTCATACTTGACCCGGAAGCATTCCAGTTTTGCAATTTTGACACTCGTATCACCTTCATTCAATGTCTCCAGTTTATCCCAAATATCTTTAGCAGTAGATTGGTCTAATAATCCCATGATTTGTTGATCTGACAATGTGCTCAAAAGTTCTTCTCTTGCTTTGCAACAATTTTCTTCATCTTTAGCAAAGGTTGGTGGATTAGGTTGACCTTGAGTAGGAGAAAAATAGCCATTCTTTGTAACATCCCATATGTCCTTTCCAATGCAATTCAGACGAGTCTCCATTCTGATCTTCCATATACCATAGTTGGTTCCATCAAGTTTCAGACTATCCTTCTTGAAATAGTTAGTAGACATAGGATCTCCTCAAGTTGTTAAACTTCTGCAAAAATAGGACTAGGCTTTGATACCAATTGTTAGGACCCAAAGGCAACTAAGAGGGGGGGTGAATCAGTTGTCAATTAATTTCAATCCAAATATAACTCAACCAAACCTAGTGCATAATACTGGTAAACCAAACTTTAATGCTGGTAGACAGTTTAACAATTAATAATAGTACCGGTAAATTTTAATGCATGAAACAGAAAGACAAATAACATACAAAACACATAACATAGTTATTTGTACGTGGAAACCCTATAAGGGGAAAAACCATGGTGGGAGACCTTACCCACAATCAGATGATACTATTGCAGATAGTATGTGTGTACAAATGGGGTCTACACATGCAGAAAGGCCAACTGCCTAGAGCTCACTGCTCAATCACAAAAAGGCAGTCACACTGACTACAATTGGATGGTTAAATCCAATGATAATGTACTGCCCAAAATAACATCTTCATATGCTAGATTCAGTATCGGTTAAGCTCTGATTGCCTTCTTCATACCTTCCTTGAATCTTCAAATGATGTCTGTGTGTATAGCTCTTCTTATATTCGCATATACCTTATTACAATCCTTTTCCACACTCTTCTTCTACTTAATCTCACAAATGAGATCTTACATATATACTAAAACCTAAGACCAATTGTGTAGGTTGACTCATTAAGAATATTACAATAAAATCAATTAAAAATCAATCAATATGAGATGCATGATGTCATCTCAATGCATTTACAATAATAACCAATCAATAAAACATCTCCATAACGTGTCATACTGATCTAGAATAGATAATGCTTGCCGGTCCATAACGTAGACCTATTTGCTGGTAACAACAAATATGAAAAATCAATTGTACCAATAATCAAATTACTAGAACCAAGTGTCCAAATAATGTCTTCGACATAAACAAGTAATCTCCAGATGATAACAAATCATCCTTAGTCCTAGTGAACAATATAACCTTACGGTGTACCAGATACTGGTGACTATGCATAAGTCACTGGACATGCCGGTGAACATAACCAAAGATCTCAAGTGTTGACAAGTGTTGACATCAATGAAAAAACCAATGCAATACATCCATAATACCAACTGATATGCATAAGTGGTGTTGGTGCAACTTCTGGTGGAGTTTCAGAATGTTGTTGATGATCATGTTAGAGACTTGGTGGATGGAGATTATTTCTTTAGCATATGGACTTATATTGGATCCCGATTGATCTAGGTTATGGACCAGCTTAGTGTAACATGTGGATTGGACCTCTCGATGTGTTTTTGGGATATCTTATGTGTTGGATATTATTTGCTTGGTCTAAGGCCAACATGTTTTATAATTATGTAATTGGTTTATTGTCTTATGGCCGACCTGATTGTTTATGGTCGAGGGTTTGTATATATATGATGTAAGATCTCATTGTAGATCAGATCATGGTATGGGATATGGATATGCAATGTGCAAATAATGTAATATCATTCAGGCAGAGGATTTGGTTGATCATTGGAGATCAAATTGGGTTTATGTAAGAGGATTTAGTCCTCTGGTATTGAGCTTAACTGGAACTATACTCAAGCATAGGAGATGATATCTTTGTAGTTCAAACACTTCTCTGGATCGTAGTCTAGATTTCTATGTAGTCAGTGAGACTCCTTTGGTGATGAGAAGTGTGCTCTAGGTTGTTGGCCTTCTTGCAAGTGTGGGACCCTCAATTGTAATTCACATACTTACTATAGATTTATTATTTGACTGTGGGTAAGCTTCCCATCGTGGTTTTTCCCTTTACCGGGTTTTCCACATATAAATCTTGTTGTCATGTGGATAGTATTTATTCTATGATTATTGTTTATTCTTAATTGATTTAACTACTATTCCAGTATTTGGTTTAAGCATTCTAGTATTATTATTTTGGGTTTCGGTATTAAAGTTTTAATTGCTTAAGGTTCTGGTAATCTATGACAACTGATTCACCCCCCTCTCTCAATTGTCTTCTGGTTATTTGAACTGTCTAACAATCGGTATCAAAGCATTGGTCCTCTCTGTAGAAAGATTAACCTCTTAAGGAAGATCCTATGGCGACTAACAGTTCAAGTTCATCCAGTTCATCTGGAGCTATCTTTTAGAGAGATATTCCTATGATTGATGGAACAAATTACACAGTATGGAAGATTCTTATGGAGACTGATATGAGATGTCTTGGCAAGGATATTTGGGACATCACACAGAATCATGTCACATCTTATAATCCGGCATCTGGAAATAAACCTGGATAAGGACCTGAGAATGATTGTAGAGCAAGAGAAGCCCTCTTGTGTGCACTTTCTAGTCAACAAATAATGGGATTAACTGACAAATCATCTGGAAAGGCTATATGGGATAAGTTGGAGACTCTTAATGAAGGTGAACCTACAATGAAGATTTCTAAACTTGATGGTTACCCGGTGAGATATGAAAACCTAAAGATGGAAGAAGATGAAAGGATTACTGCATTAATGGAAAGGGTAAATGAGATTGTTATGGCAATTCAATGTTGTGGTGAAACTTTGAGTGAAGATGAAATTATTTCTAAATTTTTCAGAGCCCTACTAGTGACTTACAAAATTAAGGCTACTGCTATTAATGAGTTGAGAACAATGGGTAATACATCTGTCAAAAAAGATACCTTGGTTGGGAAACTATCTTCTTTTGAGCTTGAAGAATTTGGACCTTCTGGAGCTATGAAGACTGAACCTTCTTTTCATGCATCTGCATCATCAACCGGTAAGAAAGATTGGAAAGCTTTGTATGTAAAGGAATTGGATGATATGAAGAGAGAAGATGAAGAGTTTGAGCAACTTGAAGCCCTATTTTCTATAAGAGTATCTAAAGGACCAGTAGGAAGTAAGAATGAAGGAAAAGCACCTTTTAAATGTTTTGCATGTAATGAGATTGGTCATTTTGCATTTAGATGTCCTGAAAGGAATTCAAGATTTGAAGAAAGAGTTAAAAGATATTTTAAGCCTAATCCTGGATATCAGAACAAGTATAAGTACAAGAAAAATAGAGACAAGTCATGCCACATAGCAGATGAGGAAGGTATTACTGATTCTGATGATGAAGATACATACGACTCTACTAATGGTTCTGACAATGGAAAGGAATGGGTGTTCCTGGCTATCAAGTAAGATGTTCTGGCACTGGAAGATAATGTACCTGAAGAGAAGGCACTTGCTGCTAAAATTGAAGACAAGGATGAATGGGTAATTGACAGTGGTTGGTCACATCATATGACTAGAGATAAAGGGAAGTTTCTATCTTTGCAAGAATTTGATGGCAGTCTAGTTAGATTTGGAGATGACAAAGCATGTATGATCAAAGGAAAAGGAACTATATCATTGGATGGTAATAACATTACTAACAATGTTTATTATATTGAAGGTTTAAGGCATAATCTTTTGAGTGTAGGACAATTGGTGGATAAGCGATTTCAATTACAGTTCAAGGATGGAAAATGCAAAATCATTAACAGATCTAGTTTGGAGATTGCAACCGGTACATAGACTAAAGGTAATATATTTCATTTGAATTCCGGTGAGAAGACATGTTTGATTACATAAATTGATGAGAGTTGGCTATGGCATACAAGGTTGTTTCATGTGAATTTTGGTTTCATTGTGAAGATCAGTTTAACTAAGGCAGTTAGAGATATACCTAAGATTGTGAAGCCCTATAATCTGATATGTAAAGAATATCAAATGGGTAAATAGGTCAAAACCTCTTTTAGGAGTATACAAGATAAATCTAATGATGTTCTTGATCTTATTCATACTGATTTGTGTGGCTTTGCTAGAGTTAAATTTTTTCAAGGTGATAGATATTTCATGCTAATAATTGATGATTATTGTAGAATGATGTGGGTTACTTTTCTAAAGGAAAAATCTGAGGCATTCAAAAAATTTAAAATCTTTAAGGCTAAAGTAGAAACTGAGACAAAATTGAAGATTAAATGTTTGAGGTCAGATCATGGTGGAGAATTCACATCCGGTGAGTTTAATAACTTTTGTGAGAAGAAAGGTATAAGAAGACAATTTCCTGCTCCTTGGACACCTCAGCAGAATGGAGTTGTGGAAAGGAAGAACATAACTATCTTGGATGTTGCTAGAACAATGATGATGGAAGACAGTCTACCTCATATCTAATGGAGAGAAGTAGTGAGCACAATGGTTTATACATTCAACAAAGTACATATCAAAGGAGAAATTGGTAAGACACCTTATGATTTATGGTTTGGCAATACACCTATAGTTAAGTATTTAAGAATCTTTGGTTGTAAATGTTATATCAAGAGAGATGATATCATTGGAAAATTTGATCCTAGATGTGATGATGGCATATTTCTTGGTTATTCTAATGAAAGCAAGGCATATAGATTTATAACAAGAGATTGCAGAGAATTGTGGAAAGTGCTAATGGCAAAGTGGATGAGCATAATAGAGTCAAATTAGATTTTATGAGAAGGAACTAGTGATGGAAATTATTATTGTTGGAATCCAATAACATTGAGAGATGGGGGGGGTGAATCAGCATTATACCATAATATACAATTTTAGCCTTTTTAAAATATGCATACACCAATTGGTATACCGGTACATACGGAACTGAAAGAAGTAAAGCAACCAATAGGCCATTCACATAAATGAGAACCATAACACATAGAATTGTACATGGAAAACCTCAAAGAGAAAAAACCACGATGGGATTTGTGACCCACAATATCAATCCAGTGGCCATATGAAGAGATATTACAAAATATGAGGGGCTTGCACACTCAGGAAGGCTTACAGCCTAGAGCACATTGCTCAATCACAAAAGGAGCCTCATTGACTACATATAAATCCAGACTACAATCCAGAGAAGTTTTGAACTGCTAAGATATCATCTTCTATTCCAGAATATAGTTTCAGTTTAAGCTTTGTTTGTTCTGGTTTGTAACCCTAAACCCTTTACCGGAATAACCCTTACATGAATTTCCTCACATACATAATCTCTTTTTGCATCATATTACATTCACATATCCATAATTTCCTATCTCATTTCTATATCAAAATGATCTATCAAACTGACCTATATACCATATACAATTTATCATGCCTTATGTCGGCTTACAAAGATATATACAATATCAAATTACATGTCGAATAGATAACATAAATACATAAATATTAAAACCAATTGTCGATGTTGGATCCAAGAGATGTTGGCCTTCAATACTGATAACCTTATACTAAACCATGTTGTCCTGCCGGTGCCAGTGCCAGTGCCGGTGTAGTATCTATGAAGTGCATGTTGGTAAGCAACTAAACCTAAAGATGAAGCCAGAACAAAATACCATGTTACCATCAATGACAACATAGTAAAACCAACCAATTGAGTGTCAATTACCAACAATCTCCCCTTTGGCATTGATGAAAACACTCATGTGAAAAATGGTCAAGGTTCTATCTATCGGTTTCATCCTACTTGCTCCCCCTGAGCTAAATATTCATTAATGCAAAATAATCCACATCTCCACATCTCCATAACTCCATATCTCCCCCTAATGTTTACAACTCCTTCTATTTTCCACATATATATCACTCCCCCTTTGACATCAATTCCATACAAAATTCTAAAAAGGAATGTCAAAGTTTCAAAAAACTATTCAATGAATATCCCAAAATATCTTACCAGAGCTTAACAAATTTCAAAATTTCTGGATAGGCCTTCTCCAGTAGCTCAAGATAGGTATCGCAGCCTATTTTGAAAGTGTCAGAAATGGATACAAGTCTATTTAGTATATGTGCAAATGACTCTTTCTCATTTACCTCTTCCAGTGTGGGCTTTGCCACTATATACATACACTCTTTCTTATATACACTAAGTGAATCCAACCGGGGACTCACCAAGCCTCTCAAACTTCTGGCCCTTCTTATAATTTTTTCTCTTTCCTTCTCAAGAATAGAAATTTGGTTTTCAAAAATCAAAATTTGACCATCAATGGATGTAGTCAATGAAATCAATCCGTCAAAAGAATTAGCTATATTTGGAATTTTCTCTTGAAGTTCTTTTATCTTCTTATCCACATTTTTGTAAGTATATCAGTGTTACAACATACCCTATAAATATTTATACACTGCTTCAAAGAATTTTCTATCAGTTTCAGCTTCTCATCAATCTTTTTCTTCTCTGATTCAATTACCTGATCAAATGCAACTCTCTTCACCTGAGTGAACCTCTCCAATGCTTGTCAGTTTGAAATCTACTATAAGGATTGAAAATCATTTAAAATATGCTCTGTAATTATCTTAAGCTTTCTGGATGGACTCGCATCATTGTCAATCTTGCACTCTAGGAATAGTCTGTGTAAAATAGTGATTGACTGATCAATAATCCCTTTATCTATAGATCCCTCCTTCATTGGTTTTTGTGTTGCCATCATCATGAGTTCAATAGAACTCATCTCTATTATGTTTTTCTTTTCGACCTGTGAGGTGTCAATTGAAAATAATAATGTACCAACTATCGGTTCCTTGCCAAATTCCCCTTTCTTCTCCTTTTAAAGATTTATCCTTTATAACTTCCTCACTTGCACAGGTGGCTTCACCACTTGGTGCAGTCTCTGTAACTATCAGTTCCTCTGTGGGAACTATAACCTCAACCTATACATTTGTATCTAGATGACTGTTATCCTCAATATTATTATCCTGTACATCATTTACTTTTTCACTCTTTGTGTTAACCGGTATCTCAATATTTGGCTGTACATTTGTATCAATATTTGTCTGTACATTTGTATCAATCGAGGGGTATCTCAATATTTTTCCACTACCTTAATGTTTTTCAAAACTGAGGGTGAAGTAACCATAATCCCCTTTCCTTTTCCTTCAACCGGGGTGTCTACAGTGTCTGTCTTGATTTCCAGTGAAGTAAAGAATCCTATGTTCTCTCCAAGGAACTTAACCCATGTTGTTTGAGTCTCCTTTATTATTTCATTTACCCTTCCTAGCATCAGACTAGTTATCCTATATTTTCTATTAAAGACTTTTCTATCTACCACCTCAAGTGTCTTTTCCATTTCATTTGGAGCAACAGTAACACCAATAGATAATAACTCTTGAATTTGGATATGCTTATCTTCTTGCATAGCTGACAGTCTTCTAGCATCTAACATATTATACAACTTAGCTGGTATTTGATTTTCAATTTCTATTAAGGCTTTCTTATAAATATCCAAGTATAATAAGTCTGCTTCCTCTACCTCTCTTGGTTCATCCTCTTCTAAATGATCATAGTAGAACTGTGCATTATTTAACATGCCATCCTTAGTGATTTCATCTACTAACTCTGCATAAGTTTTAGGCGAAATGATGTTTACATTACAAGATTGAATAGTAGTATCAATATCATTCTTCTTCTTCCTCTTTGCAGTATCAGATGTAGCTTAAGTGGTTACCTTTGGTGCTTACTTTTGTGCTGGTATTTTGAATGTAACCTTCCTAATCGGTTTCTTTTTAGCTTCAACCTTTGTTTCCTCTATTTTCTTCATTACAACCTGATGAATAAATGATGAACAGTTAGTACCAAACCGTTACTGAGAGGGGGGGTGAACCAGTATTGATAAAAACACTTTTCCATGAATTGGTTTGATTGAGAACCCTGCACTTTGACTGGAAAGCAATAACACTGGTCTGAACCAGATTACTACCAGTTAAACACAGTGAAAGACATAAATCGGTAACTCAGCTTTCCACATAATCTAACATCTCATTTCCACTTCAACCATATGCATACAATAGTAATACTATAGCAGAAATGTAAAGACTTACAGGTTCAACATGCTTTACCACTTAACAGAGAATAACAAAGCATCATATGAAAGGCATCACACATAACACACATATTTTTCATGTGGAAACCCAACTGGCAAAAACCACGGTGGGGATGAATACCCACAAGCTATTCTTTGAACCCTCTTGAAGTTCGCTCTATTAGGAGCCTAGTCTAGTTAAAGAATTTACAATAGGTTCCTTTTAGGAACTGATCCTGCTAGGGATCACCTGGTTAAGGGTTAAACCCTGTTAAAGGTTACCTTGTTAGAGTATTTTTAGAGCTCAATGATTTTGAGTCAGCTTATTAAAGGATTTACAGCAAGCCGGTTAAAGCTACCCTATTAAGGGATTTTCCAATTGTTGAATTGGTTAGAGGTCAACAGGTATTACAATGATCTGGTAGCAACACTCAATACCAATGCAGATCCGCTTCAATTTCTTCCTTCTGTACTCACACTTTGCAGGTATCTATTCTCATATCTGGTCTAGTAAGAATCATGTATCTTTGCACTTAGATACACACACAACATTTTCCAACAACCTCAACATGTAAAATAACATCAACCTCATAGGAAATAGATAGGTCGGTAGCATAAACCCTAAACCCTAAACATTTAGGTTAAGCAATTCAGTTGGTTCAACCCTAACCGTTGATCATATTGCATTAGTCTTAAAGAAATCTCAAGATGTTCTCCATCATTTGTTCTTCACCACTTCTTGAAGGCTGATAACCTAGCACACGATCTCTATCATTTATAGAGACTTCACACATTCCCGAGGTAGATAGGATCAATCTCCTTCATGCAAGATCCTTCATGCGCACAAGGCTAACGTGGCAACACAATCTATTCTTTGTTATAATGCTAACTCATCACGCGATGTCATCATTTGAATCACACAGGCACTTCAACCAGAAACACTGAAGCTAAGACTACCAACCGGTAGTCATACCATATGAAACCTTGATACAAAACATTCCATATACAGGTTCAAATTCCAACATACTGGTTCACTTGGACAAACATATCGCTTCACTTTTTCACATATACTAGTTCACGTTTCAACATGCCGGTTCACTTGGACAGCCATACCGCTTCACTTTTTCACATATACCGGTTCTCTTGCAAGTGCTTACTTCAATATACCGGTTCACTCTTCATCATATTGACATCAATGACAACACACAATATCATCATGTCATCATACTCTACACATATGCCAATGGTGTATCATCCTCAGATTCAAACTCTGTAGTAACAAGCTCAATGTGTACTTTTGGATTCTTCCTCTTCCTGCCTTTCTCCAGGACAGCATCAATTAATGCCTTAATGTCTCATGAGACCTTCTCAACAAATTTGTTTCCTTTTCTTTTCTGCTTCTCTTTGTTCTTCTGGTTGACCTCTATTTCAACCTCATGTATTTTCTATTGTGCAGTACCACAAGGTTTCTTTACCTCATCAATAGGTGCATCAATCAACATTTTTGCATAGGCATCAAGAATCTGTGCATCCATCTGATATCCCATTTCCTCAATCCAAATATTTTGGGGCTTAACCGCTTCCATAAGTGTTTCATCCTTCATCACCATGAAGCATATGTCAATTGAATATTTTTATACAGTATGCTCGGGTACCCTTACCCTAGACTTCATAGATTTTTGGAATACCTTGAAACATCCCCATACCTTATCATCTGTTTGACTTCCTAAAGCATCAATTGACTATTTCAATTGTCTCCCTATGGGGATGTCAAATGCTCATTGCCTATTACCAAAACTGGGTGTATCATTCATGTAATATAACATTAAGAAAACTATCAAGTTGCCATACCAAAATGTACCCTTCTTATCTCCCTTAATCTTTCCTAGGTTTATTAACCACTTATCTAGCATCCAACTGGATAGATCCAATTTTATATTTTCTCTCATCATTTCGTATGCAACTAAAATGCATGAACTAGAAATAGAATTCAGTCAGTTTGAATGAGTTACCTTATACCTTATGATCATACTATTGAATCTGGTGTCTATGTCGGTAATAGTGCTCACTCTCATAGATCTTCTATTAGATGTCATGCCAGTGATTTTGTTCATGAAATCATTCAAAACCTTCTTATATAGATGTTGCCCAACTGATGGTAAACCAGTGATTTCCCAGATGACTTCCTTGGTGATCATGTAAGGTCTGTCTAACCATATAAATTCCCCATGTACTCTGCTCAAAACATGTTTAATTATCTCATCTTCAAATTCCAGAATGTCCAAAATGTCGGTAAACCCTAAGTCTTCAATGTGTTTGTATGCCTATTTGATCTTTCCAGATTCTCCCATCACCTCACTCATATACATGCCCTTAATTTAAGAAGTTCCCAATTTCTCAATGTGACAGTGAATATATGCCCTAACATCTTCTACATAGACAACTCCCTTGGGAATATGGGAAAATTCTCCAACTGAATCTTCCAGGGTAGCCACTTGTGGATACCACTTGAAAACTAGCTGGGGGCGGTCCTTAACCTCTACTATAGTCAGGTTTGCAACCAAAAATAGGAATAGATGATGATCTCGCTTCCATATTTAAAGATAAATACCTTTTGATCGCTCTCGATGAAAACCTTCAATAAATTCTTCCAGACATCGGTGAAATCACTCAAGAAGAAATCTGATTGCTCTATAATGCCTTGATTGCTCTTATTCGCTCTTAATCTCTCTGGAATCACTCTGAATGCAAGGTGATCAATAATGAAGTGAATTCGACCTTTTAACCTCCATGAAAAACCTAATCTTCCATTGACTTAAATGACTACCGGTGAAACATACTGAATCTCACACAGAACATATCCATGCTGGATAATCATCTCCAATGTCTGGAACCTCTTCCAGAACCTCTTCTTGGGGTACATGCATCATATTCATGAATTTTTCCTACCCTTAAGGCATCTGCCTCAGTTAACGGATGAGCTACCTATTGGTACAAGAGCAACCTCTTCTATTGGATAAGTAACCAGTGCATTTCCATCTGATGACTGTTCTTCAGTCTTCCTAACCCAACTCTGAGTATGGTCTTGCCAAATTTCACTAACCTTCTCTTTTGATCCCCCATTACCAACTGGTGGATTTTTGCTTCTACAGAATTTAGCAATATGTCCAACCTCATTACATGCATAACATGTAACATTGTTCCTTTGAATTTATTTGCTAAAATTAGTGAAATTGCTTGACCTGCATTGATTAGCCATATGTCCAAATTTTCCACTTGCATAGCATTTAACATTCATTCTGCAATCTTTTGTCTTATGGCCATACTTATTGCATTTAGAACATTTGCCAAGAGTAGAATCAAGGTTCTGATTTGCTCTGTTTCTACATTGCCTAGCCATGTGACCAAATATATTGCAAACTACACATCTACCATTGAATTTATAAGCATTAAATTTCCTTATCGGTGCCTTATAGTTTTGATCTTCATTAGCAGTACCAAAACTCTGTCCTTGCTCAAATCCAAGTCCACTAGAATCTCCAATCTGCCTTTGTCTCTTCAATAACTCATCTAGTTGTGCTGAGATAATCTTGAATTTTTCTTTATACTCACTTGGAGTAGTTAGATCTTCTCTCAAAATTATCATTTGTCTCTCAAGTTCTTGTTCATTACTCTGGGATTATACTAAATCAGTTCTCAACATATCATTCTCATGAACCAACCTACCACATTCTTCCAATTTTTTCTTCAAGGATACAACAAAATTTTCTTCCTTTTTCTTCCGGTCCTCAATCTCCTTAGACATCCTCATAGTTATAACTTGCATTTCATTTTTCATAAACATGTTCTCCTGACTCAATTTATGACATTGTTCCTTAAGTGCATCTTTCTCTTCATCATCCTGACTTTGCCAAAGTTCCTTCCTCCTAGCTTGAACAGATGATAGCCTCTTTTGTAGGACAAGAATGAATTCCTTAGCAGAATTCAATTCATCTTGTAGCTTTAAGTTCTTCAACCTTTCAACATCATAATCTTCAAGTGTCATCTCAAGTTTCTTCTCCAAAGCCATATCCATGGATTTCAAAGTCAGGATCTTCCTCGAGCTGTTAAACTTCCTCCAAGGCATAAGGCTCTAATACCAATTGTTGGAATCCAATAAAACTAAGAGAGGGAGTGAATCAGTGTTATACCGGAATGCACAATTTTAACCTTATTAAAACATGCATACACCAACTGGTATACCGCTACATACAAAATTGAAAGAAGTAAAGCAACCAATAAGCCAATCACATAAATGAGAACCATAACACACAAAATTATACATGGAAAACCTCAAAGAGGAAAAACCATAGTGGGATTTGTGACCCACAATATCAATCCACTAGCCATATGAAGAGATATTACAAAATTGGAAAGGGGCCTACACTTGCAGGAAGGCTTACAACCTAGAGCACACTGCTCAATCAAAAAAGGAGCCTCACTGACTACATATAAATCAAGACTACAATCCAGATAAGTGTTGAATTGCTAAGATTTGTCTGTTTCGGTCTGTAACCCTAAATCCTTTACTGGAATAGCCCTTACATGAATTTCCTCACATACATGAATTTACTGATATATTTTGCATCATATTACATTCGCATATCCATAAGCTCATGTCGCATGTCTGTATCAAAATGATCTATCAAACTGATTTATATACCCTATACAATTTATCATGCCTTATGTCGGCTTACAAAGATATATACAATATCAAATTACATGTCGGCCAAATAACATAAATGCATAAATATTAAAACCAGTTGCCGATGTCAGATCCAATAGATGTTGGCCTCCAATACCAAAAACCTTTTACTAAACCATGTCAGCCTTCATTGCCGATTACCAAAGAAATCCTTTTGTCCTACCGGTGCTGGTGTAGTATCTGTGAAGTTCTTGTTGGTACACAAATGAACCAAAACATGAAGCCGAAACAAAATACCATGTTGCCATCAATGACAACATAGTGAAACCAACCAATTGAGTGTGAATTGCCAAAAACTATATCTAAACTGGTAGCACCTTTACTGAAATAAATTGTTGAACAAGTTACTCTTGCAATATCAGAAAATTCTACAGTAACTGAAGAACCAGGAAGAGGAACAGAGAGTTAGAAGACTCCTAGGTATGTGAGATTGAATCATTCAGAAGATCAGATCATTGGGGATAAGAACATTGGAGTAATGACAAGAAGAAGACTGACAACAAATGAGGTATGTTTAATTTCACAAGTTGAACCGGTATCTATAATTGAGGCATGTAAAGATGAATATTGGTTGAAAGCTATGGAAGAAAAATTAGATCAGATTGAGAAAAATAACACATGGACTTTGGTTCCCCTACCTAAAAATAAGAATGTTATTGCAACTAAATGGATTTTTAGAAATAAATTGAATGAGGATGGTCAAGTTGTAAGGAATAAGGCTACATTGGTTTGTAAAGGATATTCTCAGAAGGAAGGAATTGGTTAAGGAGAGACTTTTGCACTGGTAGCTAGGATTGAAGCTATAAGATTATTTCTTGCCTATGCTACTCATAAAAGCTACAAAGTTTATTAGATGGATGTTAAGTATGCATTTTTGAATGGGGATGTTGATGAGGAAGTTTATATTGAGAAACATGATGGTTTTTCACTATCAGATGATACAAACATGGTTTGTAGGTTAAGGACAGCTTTATATCGATTGAAACAAGCACCTAGAGCTTGGTATGCAAGGTTGGATAATATATTTTGAAGCTTGGTTTTACTAAGGGTAATGCTGACAATAATTTATATTATAAAATAACCGATGATGATATACTGATTATTGAAGTATTTGTTGATGACATTATTTTTGGAGGTGAAGATAAGTTATGCATGGAATTTTCTAACAATATGAAGAATGTGTTTGAGATGTCTATGATTGGAGAGATGAAATTTTTCTTAGGTTTGTAGATTACTCAAACTGGAAAAGGTATTTTCATCTGTCAAACTTAGTATGCTAAGAAATTGTTGAATATTTTTGGGTATGGGAGATTCTAAACTGGTAAGTACTATGGTTACAAGTGAGAAATTGACAAGGAAAGATGTTTCTGCACTGGTAAATCCTACAAGATACAAATCCATGATTGGAGGTCTGCTTTATTTGACTCAGACTAGGCCTAACATAATGAATGTAGTTTGTATTGTATCATGATTTTAGAGTGATCCTAGAGAAAATCATGAGAGTGTAGTGAAAAATATTTTTTGATACTTACAAGGTACATCAGAATATGGTTTGTGGTACCATAAGGATGATAACTCTACTTTATGTGCATATACAAATGCTGATTGGGTTGGAGATGTTGTTGACCAAAAAAGTACTTTCGATGGAGCTTTCTTTCTTTGAAAGAAGTCGGTTTCATGGATCAGCAAGAAAAAATCATGTACTTCTTTATCTATTGTTGAAGCTGAGTATGTTGTTGCTGCTACTAATTGTACACAAGTTTTATGGATGAAGCAAATGTTGAAGGATATAAAAGTGGATTGTGATGGACTGGTAGTTATTCATTGTGATAACTCTACTGCTATTGGTATATCAGAGAATCTGGTATTTCATTCTAAGACAAAGCACATATCTATCAAGTACAACTTTTTGAATGAAAAGGTGGAAGCAAATGAAGTTAAATTGGTTTATGTGAACACTAAAGAGAAGATTACAGATATCTTCACTAAACCTTTTCCTAAGGAATCATTTGAGTACTTCAAAGACAGATTGGGGGTTTTTGCCCCTCTGGTAGAGACTTGATTGTTGTGGTTTGGCATTAGTTCGATATGCATTATTAGAAATATTTTTTATTTTGACACTAATGTGGGGATGCTACTGCTCATGGGGAGTAGTCATCCTTGTAATTCAGTGGTTTATGTTTTTTGTTTGATATTTTTGTCAGATTTTTGGCATTGATTTCAAAATGGGAGAGATATTGATGTGAAAAAGAAGAACTTAAGGAGTTGTATACATTAGCGGGAAAGATTTAGAAGCTTTACAAAGATATCATTCATAGTTGGAGTTTGGTCTTTGTTTTAGAACTTCATTTCTACATCTGTATGTGGGAGATTGTTGGTTGTCTTCCATTGGGGGACAATTGTTTGTCATTTCTTGGTACTTATATGTTTTTCACATCTAGTGTTTCCATCAATGCTAAAGGGGGAGATTGTTGGCCATTTGGAGGAATTGATTATGTGTTGCATTGATGTTTTGTCATTAATGTCAACACTAGTTGTTTGGATGCTTTACCAACACCCTTCTGGTCTTGGTAGGATGAGTGGTTTCTAGTTGGTCTGGATCTGACATGATTTGGTAGGTTCTGGTATGGTTTGGTTATGGAATTATCTTATTCATGATAATAATATTCATATTCAGTAAGCTGTTCTTGGTCTGGTGATCGGATGCTATCATGTTTACTTGGAAGGTTGGCTTCTGGTTCTGGCGAGGGTTTCACTAGCAGAGATTTTATTGAAGATCTTTGATGATATGCATAAGTGGTGTTGGTGTAGCTTCTGGTAGAGTTTCAGGATGTTGTTGATGATCATGTTTGAGACTTGGTGGATGGAGATCACTGCTTTAGCGTATGGATCTATATTGGGTCCTAGTTGATTTAGGTTATGGACTGACTTAATGTAACATGTGGATTGGACCTCTCGATGTGTTTCCAGGATATCTTATGTGTTAGATATTATTTGTTTGGTCTAAGGCCGATGTGTTTTGCAATTATGTAATTGGTTTATTTTCTGGTGGCTGACTTGATTGTTTATGGTCGAGGGTTTGTATATATATGATGTAAGATCTCATTGTAGATCAAATCATGGTATGGGATATGGATATGTAATGTGAAAATAATGTAATATCATTCAGGTAGAGGATTTGGTTGATCATTGGAGATCGAATTGGGTTTATGTAAGAGGATTTAGTCATCCGGTATTGAGCTTAACTAGAACTATACTCAAGCATAGGAGATGATATATTTGCAGTTCAAACACTTCTCCAGATTGTAGTCTAGATTTCTATGTTGTCAGGGAGACTCCTTTTGTCATGAGCAATGCGCTCTAGGCTATTGGCCTTCCTACAAGTGTAGGCCCCTTAATTGTAATTCACATACTTACTACAAAAGTATATTCTGATTGTGGGTAGGCTTCCCACTATGTTTTTTCCCTTCACCAAGTTTTCCACGTATAAATCTTGGTGTCATGTGGATGGTATTTATTCTATGATTATTTTTTATGCTTAATTAGTTTAATTGCTATTCCTATATTTGGTTTAGGCATTCCAGTATTAATATTTTGGGTTTTTATATTAAAGTTTTAATTGCTTAAGGTTTTGGTAATCTGTGACAACTAATTCACCCCCCCCCCCAACTCTCAATTGTCTTCCAGTTATTTGAACTATCTAACATGAATATCACTGATAGCAGGAAAGAAGTTCTGGAAGTACAAAAACAAACCAATGATCAACTTTCCAAACTTGAGTTTTTTTCTCTTATCCTTCTTGATTGATTCAAGATTTGATATCAACTGAGTTCTCAAGGCTTCTACAAGATCGTAGTCTGCATTCTCCTTCAACATCCGGTAGGAAGTATAAATTGCAGCTCCGAGAATACTATTTGTTCTACTAGAATGATAAACCCTATAACTGATGACCATAGAAGCATACTTTACCTCAGGGTCCTCAATTTCATTTATAGTCATAGTACGAGCATCCCACTTAGAGTGTGTCAATTGGGTGACTTCATCCTTTAGGATTGTTCTTAACACAAGAACTTCACCGGTTTCCCATAATCTGGTAATAGCATGAATAGATTCCTTTGTAATATTATGTGGTCGATCCAACCACATAAACTAATCATGTATCCTACTCAAAACATATCTGATATGGTCTTCTTCAAATTCATCAAGAAAGTTCACAGTATGATGAAAACCTTTATCAATAACCCTTCTGAATTGATTCTTTATCACTATTTGTTCATCACACAGTGTTCGGTATTGAGTGAAGATTGCAAAAGTTCTCAAATCTTCTATTTTTCAATGAATTTAAGATTGGATATCTTCGACATGCAAAACACCATAGGGTACACTAGATAGGGCTCTGACTAGATCAGTTTCCATTGACTTATGTGGATGCCTCTTGAATTTTAGTAAAGGCCTTTCAGTAACATCAACAAAGTGTGGTGTATCCATTGCAAAATACCAAACACAAAATCAATTCATAGAAGAATACCTTTCAACTCCTTCACAGCTAGGGTTTATAAACCAAATTCACTTTCACCGATTCACTTCACTACAAATCTTCTCAATCTATTGTCAACTTCACCAATGAAGCAATCAAAGGCTCTTTTGTGCTTCTGTCACTCTCCATTGTGCTCTTGAGAATACAAGGTAACAAATGAAACTTTGAAACATCTTTTTATTTACCTTTTACAAACTACATTAAATGTTGTACTGGTTGAACTTACCCTAATCACCATTCACCCTAAAACTTGTTACTGGTTCTTATAACACATCCAACTTACCGGTTTGATCACAATATCACTTCATAACAACATAAAGAATCAAAGTATGCAGATTTAACTAACCATACAATCATATAGGGGGTCTGGAAATAGATCGGGCAATAAGCTCCCCCAAGCTTTATACACAATTTAGTTTAGTGGTGAGGGATTCTCCACACTAGGTGAAGAATTAGAACCTTCTGATGGTTTCTCCTCACTTTTCTTTCTCCAGATCTTATTCATCTCACTCCTAACTTCTTCTACATCAACCTTATTCTTATTGGAATTTGCATGAAGATTGCATTAATGAAATATTATGTTGTCATTAATGTCAATTGTAATCGGTAATGATGTTATAATTTTGTTTTGTAACTAGTAGGAAGAGCTAGTGAAGGGATCTGCAATCGGTAGGTGAGTTTGTGGTGGAAATCGATATTGCTAAGTAATGGGGAGTTGAACCAATAAACCCTACCTATTGATATGATAAACCCTAACTGATGAAGTTGGTTGTATTGGTTTATGATCTGATGATGAGCGATAATGATTATGACACATGAATGTCGTATGAGTAGAGTTTCAAATAGTTTTTGGTGGGTTGAGATAATAGTTTTTATCTTGGGAATGAGCAAGTATATTGCATGTAATGCAAACCATGTGATGAGTTACAGAGTTCGATGAAGTGGTGATCAAGGAGTGGTCGAGGCTATCTTGAATGATGTGAAAATATTGTTATGTAATCCAATGGTCGTACTTGAACCAATTTGTTTGTAATCTCTATGAGAATTAGGTTTGTGTTGTATTACCGACCTGATGATTTGTTTTTAAAGTTGATGAGTTAGTTTGTTGTAGAGTTAGCAATTTTGTAGTTGAGAGTGAGAGTGTGGTTGCCAAACTAGATGATGTATCTGCAGTTTGTGTAAAGGCAGATAGGAGCATGAAAAGGATCTGAACAAGCAAGTGTAGTGTTATTCAAACATATCAAAAAACCCCTGTTGTTTCTAACAATTACAACAGTAAAATCAACTAACTAGGTAAGCTCTAACAAGCTTAGTGTAATTCAAATCCTCTAACTAGGTGGTCCATTAACTTGGATTTCAAATCCTCTATCGAGGTTACTCCTCATAGGGTATTGCTTTTAATAGGGCATTATAGTCAATCCCTTAATTGGGTGGTCCCTAGCAGGATCTATTCTTAACAAGATTTTTTGTAAAGCTTTAACATGCTTGGATCCTAATAGGGAAAACTTTAGAAGAGTTCAAAACAATTGTGGGTATTCATCCCCACCATGGTTTTTCAATATTGTGTCAAGTGGTGAATGTTTTTGTGGTTATGTTTACTATGGTTGAATTGCTTAAGTGCTAAATCCACTTTGATATGTTATGTTAACCGACAACAATCTGAAATGAGGTTTTATTTATGTCAGTAAAGTATTTGGATGTTTGTGAGTTTCAATTTCTTTTACTGTTAATCTATTATAACAGTCAACTGGTTTAACTTGATAGTGATATTGCATTTGTAGTTCAGTGGTTTAACTTGTCAGTTTTGAGTTTTCTTTGAGAGGTTGATTCTGAGATTGGTAAAAGTTTATATCAGTTTTATATCTACTGATTCACCCCCCCCTTCTCAGTAGTTAACCGAATCCTTTTTCTTTCATCATACCATCAATTCGTATTAGAGCTTCTCAGGTTCTCTAAGGTCTAAGCCTAACAACTTGAGGTAAAGATCTTGTAGAACATGATGAAGAGGGAAGGTCTGAAGTTTAATAGAGAGAACTATAGGATATAGAGTGATAGAATGAAAATTTATATCAAGAGTCTAGGAAGTCAATACTAGGAACATGTTGGTACTCAATATATTCCACCTAATGGGATTATGGCTGATGATCAGAAGAAATAGAAACAAGAAAATAATCAAGCACTGGAGGCTATTATTAGTTCTTTGTCTGACGTAGAATATGTTGATGTCCATGGTCTAGAGACTGCATATGAGGTATGGAAGAAACTTGAAGAGATTTATAGCGGTGATGAACATGTGAAGATTACCAAAGAAGAGAGTCTAAGAGGAAAATTTGATGACATGCAAATGGATGAAGGTGAGAATATATTGATGAATACTAAGAGGGGGGAGTGAATTAGTATGCCTAAGAACTTAACCAAACTCTTAAACAAATTTCCAGTAGACTGGTGTAGTAGTTTAAACAACAAAATAGTTAAAACATAAATAAGCCAAATAGAAAGTAGAGCATTCACCCACAGAAGCACAATCACCATAACACAAGATATTTTGACATGGAAACCCAAATGTGAAAAACCATGGTGAGTAAAACTCACAAGTCAACTATCTATAGAATAGTAACCAGACTGGTTAAGGCCTTACAATGTTCTTCACTAGAATAGATCCTATTAGGAATCTAGATTTCTGTTAGGAGATAAGTCCTAATAAAGAATACCCTGTTAAAGGATTTTAGATCCATTTCTGTGAATGAACTCATTAGAGGATTTACAATAGGCTTGGCTGGGCCTACCTGGTTAGGGTTTCAGAATTGCCAAAGAGATTAGTAATCAACAAGTGAATGATCTAGAAGATAGCATAGAATGCTTGGTTAGATCCTTGACAGTTATCCGTTAATGCATTACAACATTACTTCAGTCTTCTATCCTTTGCACTCACAAGCTCTGTAGTGAGATACCTATTTAACACAAACCTAATCTTCTCTACAATACTCATACATATGAATCCTTCAAAACCCTACACATGATGTCCTCATATAGGAATCTGATTTCATGTCAATCCAATACGATTAGACTACAATTTCCTAGGTACAGTGCATCTAGACACATTTGGTAATGGCACAAAAACACTATCAAAGTGTCAGTGGATGGTAACTCATCACACTTTACTACAATTATACCAGTTAACAAATGAAGATTAGAAAAAAAGGAACATAATGTTCTGATCAAGAAGATTAACTACTGCTAGGGGTCCTCATTCCACTTGAGGTCTTCATACCACTATGATGTCTTCATACCACTATGACCGGTAAGATTCTTCTTCAAAACACCAATAGTCTTCTACAAACAAAGACTATACATACAAGGGAATCTAATACCAGTGTGAACAACATAACACATATTACGGGTGGAGAATAACTCATACATAAAATAAGTGTGTGTCCATCAATGACAATCACAACTTAAACGTTATCAAAATACCAACAATCTCCCCCTTTGGCATTGATGGCAACACTTAGGAAAATTTGACATCTAAGTGCTTACAAAACAAAAACAGATGCCATAATCAAAATTACTCCGCCTCAGCATATACACTACTCCCTTTGCAAAAATTACAAGTATGTGCATGAAATTTTTAATGCTACCCCCCCTTTGCCAACAATGACAAAGTAATGGAAACACTCCCTTTTTCACCAAAATTTACCAAAGTTATATTGCATAACATAAAATAGAGTATATGTTCATGAAAATAAAGATTAAAACTTCTCAAAAAGAGATTTAAAGTTTTTCAGAAAATTCTTCATGTCTGAAGACCATGAATCAAGAAGTGAGGCAGCAATTTCACTCTTGGTTTTCATCTGGAAGGCTAATTCTTCCATTGCATCGATAGTGCTCATCTCCCATGTTATAGTAATAGCCTCCAATTTTAGGAAGCACTTCTAAAGAACCTACAATTTTGGTAATAAAAGCAACTAGAGCTCCTGTAGATCTTGAGTCCGCTTGCAGATCTCTGATTCAATCTTTGCAAACTGATGCTGGAGAGTTTGAATAGTCTGTCGATACACTATGAATGAATCATATGGAAATTTAATGTTGCCAATATACTTCTTTAACTCTGATTGGAGTTGACTCTTTTATTTTAGATCATCTTCACAAAATAGGTGAGGTTGGCAGATTTTGCTCAAAAGTAGGTTGCCTTCACCCATAGCTAAACTTATATCATCCTTCTAATTAAGTAGTTTTTCTTTTTCTACATCCATTTGCTTTACTAATGAAACTTTTAGAGATTTTTCATGCTTCTCTTCTGCAGAAACCTGAGTAGCATCTTCTAAAGATTGCACTTGATCATCTAGCATTGTGCAAAGAAGTTTTAACTTGGCCAGTGAGGAATCGATACTAGGAAGGTTAGTACTGGGAATTAGATTAGAAAGAGTGTCAACAAAAAATTGAATCACATCCTTTTCTTTATTTTTCCTCAGTTCTTCCAATCTAACTTGAGCTAGTTGAATGCTCCTTAGTAGCTCACTTTCATCAACTGATTGATTAAGATAGGCAAGAGTCAAATCAGTGGGACTAGTGGGACCGTTGGGATCAACCTGCTTGGCTTGATCTACAGTTGCCTTAGGAGTCTGTCCTCCTTCCTTTGCCTTGATATCCTCTTGTATTTTCTTCTCCTCTTCTTTTGTTTCCTGGGCTACCTTGGAGGCCTTCTTTTTCTCCTCTTCCACTCTCTTCTTCTCTTCTTTCTTCTGCTCTTCTTCCCTCTTATTCTCTTCTTCCTTTTTCTTCTCATCTTCCTTCTTGTTCTCCTCTTCTTCCTTCTTCTTCTTCTCATCTTCCTTCTTCTTCTCCTCTTCTTCCTTCTTATTCTCATCTTCCTTCTTCTTTTCCTCTTCCTTCTTATTCTCTTCTTCCTTCTCCTCTATCTCTTTCTCTTGTCTCACTTTCTCCACTTTCTCTTTCTCTTGTTTTTCTTTTTCTAGTTTCTCTTTTTCTTGTTTCTCTTTTGCCACTTGCTCATCTTTTTCTTTCTCCACTCTCTCCTCTTTAGCTTTATCCTTCTCTGGGGTGGTGTCCTCAACATCTAGTGCATCAAAATCAATGGGTTCATTTTGATATGCTATTAATTCACCCAAACTGTTGAAGATTTCATCTGGTTTGGCTGAGGATAGGTTAGGCTCTTGCTCAGCCAGTCGATTAGCTTCAGATACATTCTGCATTTTGACAGTTGCTTTAACCTACAGATGGGTGTCTATTTCCACTTCAGAGGTTTTGCCATCGAGTAGTTGAAGTCTTCTTTTTTGCTGCTTTAACCTGGAAATGGGTGTCTTTTTCTACTTCAGAGGTTTTGCCACTGAGTAGCTGAAGTCTTCTTTTCCACATGAAAAAGATGCCTTTGTACCGATTAAGAATCTAAAACAATTTTGAATTAGAGGCATCAGGAAAATATTGGGCAAAAATTTCTTCCCTAATTTCTTGCTCCTTTTCAATGACAATGTGCCATTTATTATCCAAATAATTATATACAAAATTAGGAACAATAGATTTAATGTCAATCGGAGACCGATCATTATCACACAAATATTTAATGACCTCTAGCTCTACTTCTTCCTTTTCACTATCGCTAAGATCATCAAAATAATCTTTTAGATCATCAAGTACTTTCCTTTTAACATTCTTCATAATTCTTTGAAAATGTGTCATAGGCTGGTAAGAAGCAACATGTATATTTATCGGTGCAGAGGTTGCTGGTACATTACCAGTTGACTTCATCTTCTTGCTTGATTGCCTTGTCTTCTTTATTTCTACCTCTGGTTTAGTGTCTTCTGAATCCAATGAGTTATTCCTGGTTTTTCTCTTCCTTTCAAACACCTTTAGCAGGATAGCCTCTAGTTTCTTTTTGGCTAGTGACCTCTTGGTCACTCTTGGACTGGCAGCAGATGTAACCGGTGTCGATGCTGATGACACTGCTTTACTCTTTTTTTGTGTCAATACTTCAATAGATATGATCTTATCGGAGTAAGTATCGGTCCTCTTCTTCTTTGGATCTAGTGGTGAAGTAAGTAGGGTAGAGGCATACCCTATGAGTATATCATTTACCACTTCATAGCCCATAGGCTCAACTTCATCTTCTCTAGGCTCGACTGTTTGCATTATGCAATGATCTAATTTGATTATGAAAGAAATATCATCTTCATATTTTTTAACTAGATCACCTAATATTCTCATTCTCTGGTTCATCTTTAGTCTAAACTCATCAAAATACCTATTCAGAGCCTCCAGATATGCAGATCCCACTACTTGTTGACTCTCCTTTATTTGTCTAGAAATCGGTAGGTCACTCAACCATTGAACATCACCAGCTCCTAGAAAATATCCTTGAAAATAGAAAAATAAACCAACAAGAAGTTGACCAAACTTAAACCTCAGAGTTTTGTCCACTTTGATGGACTTCAAGTTCTCCATGAGTTGTTTTTGCATGCAGGTACATAAGTCACATTCTGCAATCTCCTTGATAATTTTATAAGCGGCATGCACCGCAGTTGTAGGAACAAAATTTATTCTGCTAGCATAGAATACTCTATACCTAATTACCATGCACATATATTTCACCAAGTCATCTTTTATGGTGTTTATAGTCATTGCCTGTTGGTCACTCACAGAACTGGTGAGCTCTGCCACTTTGGTTTTGGTGATCTTGCAAAGAACGGGGACTTCCCCAACATTACAGAAATAGGTCATGACATGAATTGCCTCTAGTGTAATATCATGGGTTCGCTCAAGGTACATCCTATCACCATGAACCCTACTTAGAATAATCCTAATGTGTTCTTCTACAAATTCCTTGAGAAAATATACTATATTGTGAAGTTTCTTCTTCTCAATTATATTGTACTCAGGTTTAATCTTCTTATCATCTCCACAGAATAGACTCAGCTGGGAGTGAATCACTAGAGACCCTAGGTCTTCTAGTTTGCAATCAATATATCCTGAAACATCCCCTTCGACAATGACTCTTGTGGGAATTTGAGAGGGCATTGTATTTCACCTTCCTCCTAAGAAACTCAGATGATTCCTTAGGTTTGATAGAACTAGAAGGGACTTTAGATGTAGAAGCCATATCTAGATAATTCCAAATGATGAGAGTGATTCGACAAAAAATACCTTATTATTCCAAACTAGGGTTTGTCAATTTTGAACTAGGGTACGCTGATGTCGAACGCAACATACTTCTCCAAAAGCTTGTTTTACCGCTCTGACCTCCACTCTGAATGGTTGCAAAATCTTATGCAAGATATCTTCTTGAATTCTTTCAAATGCAAGATGAATCACTCTTGTTGCTCTGCTCAAGCTAGAAAAATTCTTCTATGAAAATAGGTAAGTAAAAATAATGATGAAAGTCACTTTTAAATATGCTCCTACCTACCATAATAAATGCATCACCATTAGGGCACAAACCCTAACTTTTCCTTTTTCCACTTCATTTCTTATGTCGGTCGATAGGTAATCAATACCAATAAAGTTACTTTACTGATATACTCTGGGGGTTCGAGACATTGTTACTGATATGTTCCCCCTAATATTTTTGAAGCTCGATTTGCCAGTTTAGGGGTCTCCATAGTGGGTGCGGAAATTGGTACATCTTGTGGCTTCTCTTTAGATTTCTTTTTCCAAGTTTTATCCATATCCGCCTGAATAGTTTCAACATCGATCTTCCCTTCTAGGTTGACTGATATGTCTCCTGATGGATTCTTTCTCAGTCTACATGCTCTGGCAGTGTGTCTCGATTTGTTGCAATGATAGCATACCATACTAGGTGTTCTCCATGGTCCGGTGTTCACATTTCCATTCTTTCTTCTGCATGTTGTAGCAGTGTGACCACTACCATGATAGATCAAACATATTTCTCTCCAACTATTTTCCACTCCATAACCATTTGACCAATGGTCATAGGTTCTATACTAGTTTGGGTTCCAGTTCATAGGAGGTTCCGGGACAACTCCTTTAGATCTTGGTGCATAACCTCCAAAGTTTTTCATAATCAACCTACACTCAAAATCTTTATGCCCAAACTTGTTGCATGCATAACAACAACCATTAAATCTACCAGTTCTAGCCACATTATTTTGTATGTAAGGAAAATTATTGTAAGCCTTGCTCCTACATACATTGGCAATATGTCCTTCCTTATGACAGTTGAAGCATACAGGTTTAAACTTTGGCTTACCTTTTCTCTTGATGTTGTTCTTAGGTATCGGTTGCTCTTTTGGTGCATTACTCTTGGCTTCAAAGGTTTCACCTTTCTCATATGCAGAGAAACCAAGTCCAGTGGTATCCTTTGATGGCTTCACTGATTCCAGCTTTTGTTCCACTTTAGCAGCACTCCAGTTGAACTTTGCAAATATCTCCTTTGATTCAACAAGTTCCTTGGAAAGAGCATCATTGGTTTTCATCAAGGTTTCATTTTGAGAGATAGCAGCATTGAGGTCTACTTGTATCTCTTCTTTCTCTTCATTACCCTCTTGCAAATGAGTGATGATGGTACCTGTTGTCACTCAAATTGCACTTGTAATGCACAAGATGAAATCTCAAGCAACTTGGTGACACATGGGATAATTCTCAGGCCTGTGGGTTACCTATAGTGAGAATTAACCTCCAGATGAAGAGTTGGTTCCCTATGAATAACTCTAAATATTTACCAAGAAAAGGGATATGAAAACTTAAAATGAAACTAGAAAGACTTTGCAAATGCTAAACCAAAGTGAAGCATCAATAAGATATCTCCAAATGATAGAAATACACTCCTAAAAACACCAATCTGCACAAATACAATTTTGGTTCATAGCACATAAATATTTCATGCAAAGGATTTAAACTTCAAGAAATTAAAAGGAAAGAAAACTATCGTAATCAACCAAATGAACCAACTTATCACAATGCACAACCTCTGACTTTGAAATGAGACAAAAAAAAATTAAAGTTTATCTAGGCAATAATGCAATAAATTAGCTCTCAATCATGAATAAGAAAATGAACTCCAAAATATAAGGTATAAGCTAATAATTTTTATTCAGAGTTCTATCATAAAACTGCATATGAGCTACAAGAATGAATTCTCTGCTAAAACCAGCAAGAGAATGATCAAGAACTAGTGAAGAAAGATAAAACTTTTTCACTTTATACCAAAACCTTCCAAAAGGTAGAGGAAAGATAACTCTAGAATGACTGAAGATGAACTCCCACTCAAAATATCATTTCTTAAATCTGATGCTCATGTAGAAATAAAAAGCCACCAAAAAAGGCTTCAAAACATGCAAAAAGAACTCATGCAAACTTGCTCTCAAGTGGGTAATTCAGTTCAAATTCTTATTCAACTAAAGGTTGACCCATGTGGTTCTCAAAATCAAGCCTTATCACCTCAAGATCATGAGAAAAACTTATGCAAACTTTCTCTCAAGCTTAATAACCACCTCCATTAACTGCCAGCACATGACAAATTAACATTCAACCACTGAGACTACTAACGGATTTTCGCTATGTCGCAGGGATTAACATTCAGGCACCTTTTCGTTGCGGTATAGCAATAGCTACTAGATCTTCAAGAACGTGTTCACTTTTTAACCACCTCTTTAACCTTCAAAATGGGCCCACTTTTGAGTCACTCATCTGCAGACCCTTTCCACATCTTACAATCTGACTTGTCCGTGGCCACCATCTGGGCTCCACCTAAACACCTTAACACTTTAGACCAGACCCACCTCTTCTTGGGCTCACCTTGGTTTTCCTTCTATGCTCTACCACATGGCACATCCTAATTCATTTCGAGCCCTCCTAGATGGCCACTTCAACTACCATGTTGCTAGTCGCTATGTCGCAGGGGATAACCAGCGAGAATCTTCATCTTGCAGTATAGCGACAACCATTGGATCTTCTCAGACTTGTGTGACCCTTATCTCACCTAGGCACTCACCTTTTCCACATGTGCTTTGTCATCAAGTCACGGTGAGTATTCGAAGATCATCTTCCCATCGTGACATAGCAACTGTCATTGGATCTTTCTTGATCACTGTTGATCTTTCTGACTTTCTTGCTGGTTATTCTCTCTGAGCGAGTCTCTCTTATGCCATAGTGGCACCATGCATGAACCACTATTTTTCTCACGAGATCCACCTGGGCACCACCTGTCTATTGGGCCTGCCACACTTTAGCCTTTGGCTCGGTTGTGGATACACCTGGACTGCCATGTCACCTTAGGTTCTGTTGGATATCATTCTTTTGACCAAACTACTCCCTTGGCGAGCCGTTTACAAGTTTCATCGAACCTGCAGTTTCATCGATGCCTTTATCTTATCAGCGAGACCGGTTCTGATTTCCTTGATATACCCTATGTTGATGGAATCGAGCCTTTAGTGAAACCTTTTAGAGATTCATCACGGCCAAGGTCTGCTCGACATTTATTTTGATGAGATGCCACCTTTTCTATTGCATCATCACCATCGAACCTTCCACCTCTTCTGCCATATGTGCCACGTCACCAACCATTGGACCACTACCTCACCAGTGTCCAAGTCGCGATGATATCTGGCAAGCATCTAACCATCATGACATAGCAAGAGCCATTGGATCACCATGATCTGCATTCGATCTACTTGACTTGCTTGAATTTTAGCCTCTTCTCGCCAGCTGATCACAAAATTTGGATGCCTTGAGATGTGCGTGCATGTGAGGTGCCCACAACTTCCTTAATCGGCCACTTGCCAAAAGCTCATAATCTTTGACATTATAGTTACATGTGTTCTTATATTTAAATGCGATAAACTCCCTCTACACTACCAATGTGGGATAAATGATTTTACACATCCCCTATTATTGCTTGTATTCTACGCCTGCGCCTTTGTTTGAAAACTTCAGAGCCTTGTCAAAATGCCATTTTATCACACAGCAGGGAGGATTTGGCAAGAGTTGTGTTAATTTTATGCCTAGCAATAATGTATTTACCTGAAGGTTTGATAAGCCATGCCATTTCATCTTTAATGGAGCATAAATATCTCTGTGATCTACAACATGTTGAGCTCAACCCTCATGGGAGCCACATTTTAACCCACATGTTGTCTTACTTTTCCTGTATCTACACATGAAGCAAACAAGTTAGACAAAAATAGTGCATTTCTGATTTCTCATTCATGATTTGACCTTTTCAAAATAAATGAATGAAAGGCTTCATTAAGGCACTAAATTTGGCATGTGCAAAATTTGGTAACATTTTTGGTGACCTCTCAGGGGTGTTTGCCTACTAAACACTATAAACCAATCATGGATTATCCATTGGGCTTATGGAGTCATCTCAGCCCTTTCTCCAAATGGAACTTCTTGAAATTCAGTTGCTTCACAGCATGACAGCAAAACAAAAATAGGAAAACTAGGAAAAAACAAGTGGTGTTGCCTAAAACAGAAACCGCAAAACTGTGCATGAGTACTTATTGAAACTTAGAACAACGAAAATAGAAAACAAAATGTGCATCGACACTTATTAACCTAAATGAAATATCAAAGACAATCTTTGAGTTGAATCCCATTAACTAGGATTGGAAGGGTTTCACCATTCAACTTTGAAAGATGAAAAGCATTATGTTGCTTTTTCTCAGTAATGATGTATGGGCCATCCCATATGGCATCAAATTTAGTATGATTTGTAGACTTACTCTTTAATTCATCCCACTTCAAAACCAAATCTCCCTCATTGAAAACTCTCAGAGTTTCCTTCTTGTCAAAAGTCCTCTTCATTCGAGCTTGATGATTTTCAATAGTCAATAATGGTTGCTTTCTTACCTCCTCCAACTCCATTAGTTCTGCCAACCTAACCTGCATGGGTTGTTCTTGCAACATTTCTAGCTCTCTAATTAGAGTTAGTGTAGGCATTTCAACTAAAATTGGGAGTTTTGCCTCTTTACCATAAATGAGGACATAGGGAGATATACCTGTAGCTCTCTTAGGGGTGATTCTATTAGCCCACAATGCAAGTTTCAGCTGAGTGTGCCAAGTTCTCTCATTATCTTCTATTGTCCTCTTGATTATCCTAATCAAGTTTTAATTAGTAGACTCAGCTTGTCCATTACCCTTAGGGTAATAATTGGATGAAGTACTCAAAAATATGTTGTTCTAGATAGCCCAATTAGTAATCTTAAATCCCACAAAAGCTAATACATTATCTAAAATAATAGAATCAGGGATACCAAACCTTGCTACTAAGTCCTGATAAAAGTCTAGGACTACACTTTCATTTGCCTCTTTCAAGGGTACAACTTCAATCCACTTGGTAAATTAATTTGTGGCTATCAAGATCCATTTATGCCTAGAACTTGAAGGTGGATTGATGAGTCCAATAAAATTAAGACCCTTCATGAATGGTTGTTCAATTTGAATAGGTTGCAGGGGTAAAGCTGCCATCTTCTCTTTGCCTGTAAATGTTGCACAATTCTTACATTTCCTTACCCAAGCATATGCATCTTTATGCAAATCAGGCCAAAAATATCCCACCATCATGATCTTTAATGTTGTAGTCTATGGTACAAAGTGACCACCAGCTGGTCCATTATGGAATTCCTCAAATATTCTGTCAGTTTGATCTAAATCTATGAATCTTAAGAATACACCATTAAAATCTTTTCTAAACAAAATTTCATCCAAAATGATATAAGGGATAGATTGAAGTCTATAGTATCTTTGTTTAGCATTGTTCACACCTTTAGGACACTCACCAGTCTAAAGAAAATGCATCATTTCTTGCACCCAACTTGTAGGAAGTGTTGCTACAACAATTGGCTCATTATCTTCATGAACTAGGACAACTTCTTGATTCTCTTGTTTTCTATTTTCAGTGGGATCAACAAACTGTTCACATAGTCCCTTACCTCTAATCAGCTTCATTACCTTGATATTGACATCATACTCCATCACTTTAGTGATCCAACCAACTCTTTTGTCATTAAGATCTTTATTCAACAAAAAATCTTTTATACTAGGATGAGCAACCATTAGGTGAATTTTGTTATTTGAAAGCATGTGTCTAAATTTCTTTAGACTTCTAATGACTACTAATGCATGTTTCTCAACAAAAGAATAATTTTTTTCGTACCCTTCTAGGCCTTAGCTGAAGAATGCTATTGGCTTCTCCAATCCCTCATCATTTTGTTGAATCAACATAGCTGAAATAGTATCAAAACTACCAAAAGAATATAATATTAAATCCTTTGTAAAGTATGGATTAATCAAAGTAGGAGTTGATGCTATGGCAGTCATAATTTCTTCAAAATTATTCTTAGCTTCTTTGGACCAGCTGAACATAACATTTTTCTTAAGCATGCTAGTCAATGGCTTCATAAGAAATGCTATATTGGGGATGAATCTCCTTACAAAATTGATTCTTCCTATAAAGCTTTGAAGGCCTTTCTTATGTGAAGGTAAATGCAAAGCTAAAATAGCACTTACCCTCTCTAGATATATGTTTATTCCATGTTTGGAGACAATATAGCCCAACAACTTACCCTCGTGTACAACAAAATTGCACTTTTTGGGATTTAAAGATACTCCATATTCTCTACACCTTTCAAAAATCTGCCTTAAGTGAGAAAAGTGTTCTTCTGCATGCTTTGAAAAATGGTTACATCATCAAGATAAACCAAAACAAATTTATTTATCAGACCTTGGAAGGCCATATCCATTGCCCTCTAAAAGGTTTCTCCTACATTAGACAAACCAAAAGGCATTTTCCTATATGCCATTGGTCCCCATTTCGTAGTAAAGGTAGTTTTAAATTGGTCATCCTCTTTTACCAGAATCTAATTATAACCAAAATAACCATCAAGTAGTGAAAATCTATCTGAACCTAGAACTACTTGTAAGATCTGCTCCATTGAGGGTAGCGGGTAATGATATTTTAGAGAAGCTTTATTAAGATCTCTAAAGTCTACACAAAGTCTAAGCTCACCATTCTTCTTTCTTATGGGAACCAAATTTGAAACCCAAGATGTATGTTTTATAGATAAGATGATATTACCTTAGATCAACTTGTTTAGTTTTGTCTTCATGAGATGCTCGAGTTTTGGATTAAGGGGCCTTTGCTTTTGTCTCACAAGCTTGGCATCAACTTCCAACTCTATGGTGTGTTGGGTTAATGCGGGGTTAAATGCCTTCAAATATTCATACTACCATACAAACACGTCATTGAACTCTTGACAAAGAAAAACAAATGCCTATTTCTCTTCAGCTATACATACCTTTCAAATCTTTAATAACTTATCTCTGAAGATCTCAATAGGTTCATAGTGCTCCTCTTTAACCAGCATGCTACTTTTTTCCTTTCTAACTTTATCATCAATGTTAAATATTGACCTAAGGGTTACCAATCCCTTTGGCAACTTATTACTTTTCAATTGAAGAATCTGATTTTCATATTGCTTTACAAATTTATGTTGATTACCTACTGCAAATTCAGCCTCTTCAATAACAAAATTAATAATTTGTTCATCTAAATCAAAGACTTGCCAATCGACACTATTATATGGAATTGAAGGCTTAACAACCACTTTGACATATTGTTGTTTTTCAATATTTCTTACCTCATCTAGTATGTCAAATTGAGCACCCAAGGTAGCCAACTTATCTGCTTCCTTATTTTGATTTATAGCCACGAATAATAGATTGAAAGCATCAAATTCTTCAATTAAGTCCCATATCCTATGCTTATACATTTTAAGGACATCATTTTTAGTCACATTGACACCTCTTACTTGATTTACCACTAGCTCACTATCCCCAAATACTTGCAAAAACTTTACATTTCTTTTTCTAGCCCATTCCAATCCATGTGCAAGTGACTCATATTCAGTTGTATTATTAGTACAACTAAAAGAAAATCTAAAGGCTGAAAAGTATTTCTTACCTTCAAGAGAGATTAACATAAAACCACCTCTAGAACCAACTTTTCTCCTTGAGCCATCAAAATAGAGTTGCCACATTCTGTTGTTTGCCCTGCTGATTGGACAATTGATTGTCACCCTTTTCAAGATTAGGGACAATGACACCTTCTTCATGGATCATGTAGACACCTAGCTCTAATTCTTCCATATGCTTGAATGGCTCTTCTTCATCATTCTCTACTACCCATTCATGTAATACTACATCAAGTATCCCTTATATTGGGGTGTTTGGATCTGGGATATTGGGTTGTTCATTAGATTCTTATATAGACAAATTTGCATTCACAACACTTGGGATGTATGGTTCTATATGATCATTAGCTAACAATTCTGATTTTATGGTCACTTTGGTACCATATCTTGTGATGAAAAACATGTGTGACCAATCTGAAGATAAATACCCACCCAACTTGGTTGTGAAATCTCTGGACAAGCATAAAGCAAAGTAAGGTGGAAGATCTATGATGTAGACATCTTGTGGGATTGAGAAGTTTGGGCATGCATGCAATATGAGATCTAGAGTTTTAATCACACCTACTGTATTTACTATTGTCCCATCTAGCTGGACTACCCATTTTGAAAGAGGCTCATATGTCAAACCCAGCTTATCAACTATCTTCTTTGGCATGATAGAACTACTTGCACCTGAGTCAATCAGACAATTATGCACTAGGTGCTGACCTATGATTAAAGTTAGATAAAAAGGAGGGTGTTTAACCTTCTGAGTTTGTTGTTCACCCTTATTTTCTTGAGGGGCATTGGATAAGACTACTTTGGATTCCTCATTAGGAAGCTCTTGTGACAAAGAGATGTTAGACAAGGCATTTTTATGCAAATCCATTTGCCCTAGAAGAGCTACAGAATTCCACATTGAGACACTAACATGCGTCTTTTTCAATTGATCCAAAATATTAAATGAACTTGTACTAACCTTATGTTTTCCTCTTTTAATAGCAACATCCTCTTGAACTTGTGTTGTATATAATTGACCTCTTGGTTGATCCTTGTTGACCACTGGTTGCCCTTTTGCAAGGATTTGTGTATTCAGAGTGGGTTGAGGTCCAGGTGTGCTTGTTGTCTTATAGAAGCATGATTGATACCTTTATCAACTTGTTGTCCTCTATCAATGGCTCTATTTTTGGACCGTGTATTAGCTGCAATAGAATTGTAAGACTGATTCTGATCTTGTGGCTGATTTACTCCACATAATTCTTCACCTTGCCAATTGACCAAGGTGACATCCGGACCTTGTTCAGAATTAGAAACTTGTTGATCATGAGTTCCATGAGTACTATCTTCTAAGAAAACAACATTATTTTGAACCATGAGTGCTTGATGTAGCATACCATTCAAACAAATGGTCTAATTATGAGGTTGGTTGCAAGGATAACACCAATCATAATCCAATCCCATGTTGTTTTGAGCTGGGACGATATCTCTGGATGTGCTGGTAGTGTTGGGATTGTAAGGTATATTGGATCTTTGGTTATAATTTCTTCTTTGACCCTGAGGGTCAGCTTGATAAGGAGGCCTGTTCTACTGGTTGTTCTAAAAAGGGGTTTGATAAGGCTTGGTGTTCTGGGAAACTTGCTTCTCAATATTGGTCATTTTGTTACCAAAGCCTTGGAGCATGGTTTTCAATTTATTTTTAAACTCCTGAAACTCTTAATTTGGGAGTGCGACAGTAATTGCTTGGGTTGCAACTTGATAATTCAGTGCTAGTAAAGGTGGGACAACAACTAGAGGAGGCTCTAAAAGAGGTACAATAGGTTGTATTTCTAGAAATATGGGCATTGGGGGTCTAACGGCTATTTTACCAACCTGAATTAAGCAGTTTTCTACTCTAATAGCAACATCAAATGCATTTGGTAGAGTATTTGTACCCATAGACTGAATCATGATTGAAATATCACTATTAAGGGCCCTAAGATAAGATAGAAATACATGTGTAGGATTAGGCCTTACCATGACATGGACTCTACTCCAAGTCTTCTAGAAACAAAAAATTGAAGTTAGTCATTTGCTCTTGGGGGATCTTTTTATTGTACCCAACTATTCTAATAGTGACAAATGGTTAGATTTGTCCTAAAAGTATGAATTTAATCTATCACCCAGTTGATCCCAAGTATCAATTAAGTGTACAGGTAATCCTCTGAACCACTTAAGTACTTTCCCTTTAAATGAGGCAGCCAAGAGTTTGATGGCAACATTCTCTTGTGTGATATGATGTACACCACACAATGAAGCTACATCCTTTATATGTTTGATGGGAGTGGTCTGATCTTCTCCTATGAAAAAAGGTTGGCTTTTCAACGCTACTACAAGAATATCATCATAATGAGTAAGATTCAAAGGGCTACCTTGATTGAAAGGTACAAAAGGCTGAGCTCTTGGCAGAGCCATTGGGATAACAAGTGGATTTACTTGTGGATTCTGGGTAATAGATGGCTGAATTGGGGTCGTTATAAAAAGATGATTTATGTAGGTGGAAAATTAGGCTAAGAATTAGATAGAAGAGAAGAATTAGACAGGAGATTAGAATCTGGAGTTTCCTAAAAAAATTCAACTAACAAACTTTCTAGAAACTCAACTGCTGAATTTGTTGTTTTCTTTGTCTTTTTCATTGTCCTTGACCTTCTCTACGATGGTGGTAGCTCAATATTCTCAACTAAATCCTTTCTCTATCTGGTTTGATACTTTTGCATAAGCTAATATCACTGAATCTGCATAGAAACCAAGAAAATGAGTCATTGGGTATGAAAATCGTTGCCTATGAAGGCTAGAATTGCTGCTCCTCACACCAAAACCAGCAAGAGTGAATATTTGTTGAACTGAGATAGCTCAAACATGTCCCACCGGGCATGCCAAAAACTGTTGTCACTCAAATTGCACCCGTAATGCACAAGCTGAAAGGTCAAGCAACTTGGTGACACATGGGATAATTCTCAGGCCTGTGGGTTGCCTATAGTGAGAATTAACCTCTAGATGAAGGGTTGGTTCCCTATGAAAAACTCTAAATATTTACCAAGAAAAGGAATAGGACAACTTAAAATGAAGCTAGAAAGACTTTGCAAATGCTAAACCAAAGTGAAGCATCAATAAGATATCTCAAAATGACAGAAATACACTCCTAAAAACACCAATCTGCACAAATACACTTCTAGTTCATAGCACATAAATATTTCATGCAAAGGATTTAAACTTCAAGAAATTGAAAGGAAAGAAAACCTTCACAATCAACCAAATGAACCAACTTATCACAATGCACAACCTATGACTTACACATGAGACAAAAAAATTAAAGGTTATCTAGGCAATAACACAATAAACTAGCTCTCAATCATGAATAAGAAAATGATCTCCAAAATATAAGGCATAAGCTGATAATTTTTGTTTAGAGTTCTATCATAAACTACATATGAGCTAGAAGAATGAATTCTCTCCTAAAACTAGCAAGAGAATGATCAAGAACTAGTGAAGAAAGATAAAACTTTTTCACTTTATACAAAAACCTTCCAAAAGGTAGAGGAAAGATAACTCCAGAATGATTGAAGATGAACTCCCACTGAAAATATCTTTTCTGAAATCTGATCCTCATGTAGAAATAAAAAGCCCCCCAAAAAGGCTTCAAAACATGCAAAAAGAACTTATGCAAACTTGCTCTCAAGTGGGTAATTTAATTCAAATTCCTACTCAACTAAAGGTTGACCAATGTGGTGCTCAAAATCAAGCCTTATCACCTCAAGATCACAAGAAAAACTCATGCAAACTTTTTCTCAAGCTTAATAATCACCTGCATTAACTGCCAGCACATGAGAAATTAATATTCAACCACCGGAACTGCTAATGGATTTTTGCTATGTCGCACGGATTAACATTCAGGTACATTTTCATTGCGGTATAGCAACAGCCGCTAGATCTTAAAGAACGTGTTTTATTTTTCACCACCTCTTTAACCTTCAAAACAGGCCCACTTTTGAGTCACTCATCTACAGACCCTTTCCACATGTTACAATCTGACTTGTCTGTGGCCACCACTTGGGCTCCACCTAAACACCTTAACACTTTAGACCAGACCCACCTCTTCTTGGTGTTGCCTTGGTTTTTCTTCTATGCTCTACCACATGGCACATCCTGATTCCTTCTGAGCCCTCCTGGACGGCCACCTCAACTACCATGTCACCAGTTGCTATGTCGCAAGGGATAACCAGTGAGAATCTTCATCTTGTGGTATATTGATGACCATTGGATCTTCTCAGACTTGCGTGACCCTTATCTCACCTGGGAACTCACCTTTTCCGCATGTGCTTTGTCACCAAGTCACGGTGAGTACTTGGAGATCATCTTCCCATCGTGACATAGCAATGGTCATTGGATCTTTCTTGATCACTATTGATCTTTCTGACTTTCTTGCTAGTTAATCTCTTTGAGCGAGTCTCTCTTATGCCATAGTGGCACCACGCATCAACCACTAGTTTACTCATGAGATCCGCCTGGGCGCCACCTGTCTATCAGGCCTACCACGCATCAGCCTATGGCCCGCTCACAAATCCACCTAGACTACCATGTTGCCTTAGGTTCTATTGGATATCATTCTTTTGACCAAACTACTCCCTCGGTGAGCCGTTTACAAGTCTCATCGAACCTAGAGTTTCATCGATGCCTTTCTCTTATGAGCGGGACCAGTTTTGATTTTCTCGATATACCCTATGTTGATGGAACTGAGCCTTCGGTGAAACCTTTTAGAGATTCATCGCAGCCAAGGTCTACTCGACATTCATTTTGATGACAAGCCACCTGTTCTATTGCATTATCACCATCGAACCTTCCACCTCTTCCACCATCTGTGCCACGCCACCAACCACTGGACCGCTACCTCACCAGTCGCCAAGTCGCGATGATATCTGGCAAGCATCTAACCATCATGACATAGCGAGAGCAATTGGATCACCATGATCTTCATTCGATTTGCTCGACTTGATCGACCTTTAGCCTCTTCCCGCTAGCTAGTCACAAAATTTGGATGCCTTGAGATGTGCGTGCATGTGAGGGGCCCACCACTTCCTTAATCGACCACTTACCAAAAGCCCATAAGATTTGACACTATAGTTACATGTGTTCTTATATTTAAATGCGATAAACTCCCTCTGCACTTCCAATGTGGGATAAATGCTATTACACATCCTGTATTATTACTTGTGTTCTACGCCTATGCCTTTGTTTGAAAACTTCTGAGCCTTGTCAAAATGCCATTTTATCACGTAATAGGGAGGATTTTGCAAGAGTTGTGTAGGTTTTATGCCTAGAAATAATGCATGTACCTGAAGGTTTGATAAGCCACACCATTTCATTTGCAATGGAGCATAAATATCTCTATGATCTACAACATGTTGAGCTCAACCCTTGTGGGAGCCACATTTTAACCCACATGTTGTCTTACTTTTCCTATATCTGCACATGAAGCAAACAATTTAGACAAAAATAGTGCATTTCTGATTTCTCGTTCATAATTTGACCTTTTCAAAATGAATGAATGGAAGGCTTCATTAGGGCACTAAATTTGGCATGTGCAAAATTTGGTAATAGTACCAATTTCTTGTTTCAACTTAGAGATCTCATGCTCCTTATCTTTCACTAAATCTTCAGCTTTTCTTCTATTTTCTAGGTCCTCACTCATCCTAATAGTTAGTCCTTCCAGCTCCCTCCTTAGGTTAGTTTCGGATTCATTTAGTTTCTCCACTTCTCCGACTAGGGCCTCCATGTTTTCTTCATCAAAAGAGTTGTTTTCAGTAAATTCCATCAATTGCTCAACAAGTTCTCTTCTCTTGGCTAAAGAGCCTTTATACTTAAGTTTGAGTTCATCATAGGCTCTCTTAGACTTAGTCAGATGGTGAGTGAGTTCCCTCATGGTGTATTCCCCCATATCTCCTTCCAAGTGGTTAGACTTATAGAAAGGTAGGCTCTGATACCAATTGATGAATACTAAGAGGGGGGGTGAATTAGTATGCATAAAAACTTAACCAAACTCTTAAACAAATTTCCAATAGACCGGTGTAGTAATTTAAACAACAAACTGGTTAAAAAATAAATAAGCCAAATAGAAAATAGAGCATTCACCCACAAAAGCGCAACCACCATAACATAAGATATTTTGATGTGGAAACCCAAATGGGAAAAACCACAGTGAGTAAAACTCACAAGTCAACTATCTGCAGAATAGTAACCAGACGGGTTAAGGCCTTACAATGTTCTTCACCAGATAAGATCTTGTTAGGAATCCAGATCTTTGTTAGGAGATAAGTCTTGTTAAAGACTACCCTATTAAAGGATTTCAGATCCACGACTATGAACCACCTTGTTAGAGGATTTACAATAGGCTTGCTTGGGCCTACCCGGTTAAGCATTTCAAACTTGTTGAGGAGATTAGTAATCAACAAGTGAATGATCTAGAAGATAGCACAAAATGCTTGATTAGATCCTTGATAGTTCTTTGTTAATACATTATAGCATTACTTCAATCTTCTATCCTTTGCACTCACAAGATCTATGGTGAGATACCTATTTCACATAGACCTAATCTGCTCTACAATACTCGCACATATAAATCCTTCAAAACCCTAGACATGATGTCCTCATATAGGAATCTGATTTCATGTCGGTCCAATAAGATTAGACTACAATTTCCTAGGTACAGTGCATCTAGACACATATGGTAACATGGCACAGAAACACCGTCAAAGTGTCGGTGGATGGTAACTCATCACACTTTACAATTAAACTGGTTTAACATAGTATATCGATTACCAGTTGTACTGTCCTAAAATTGTGACACTTGCAATTTCGACTGCATTTGGGTCTTCATGATGGTGGCGCAACGTTGAACCTGAATGGAGACTCCGAAACCTATTTACAACATCAAAAACTGCATTTTTCAGCACCCTGGCCTGATCCCTCCTTGCACCCTGCTGTCCCGGGAGGTGGGATCATGGTGCCCAGCGCCCTAGTCCTTTAGGACTAGGGCACCTAGTGCCCTGGTCCCCCAGGACCATGGCGCCCAGCGCTCTGGTCCCTGGCCCTATTTTGGGCCCGGTCTCTTTTGGGCATCGGGTCTTTAAGTTTGCAATTCGGGAAATAATGTTTCCTGGTCGGCCTAAGGTCGGGAAAATCAGTCTATCAGCCCTAATTGACAAGTATATAAACTACATTTCCTCTTCCAAAAAAGGAACGAAGACATATGTGTGCAAAAGGTGGAAGCGATATTCAAACATTCAAGCATTTAAGCATTCAAGCATTCCTTCAAGCAATTGAGCATTCTAAATCTCCATTCAAGGCTAGGTGTTGCATTCAAGACAAGGATTCAACCATTGAAGAGGAGATCACATACAACATACAACATACTACATACATTACACCTTCGCATGTAAGAATACAAACATTCTTACAACAAGGTATCAGTACTTGTTTACATTACAAACATTTACATTTACAACATTCTCATTTCTTGGTTAATTCCAAAACTGGGGTTTGACCTAAAGGCAAACCCCTCATCCCTAACCCCCCAATCATCCTCTCTTTTCTGTGTGTAGGTTGCAGGTACGTAGCTGTAATTGAAGATCTGGAATCCCTGTGCAGAGACGAACAGATCCCCCTTTGTTTCATGGATTTTTCGGAGGACCGTGTGCACGCCGGGCGCCATCGTCCTATCAACTTTCGCTCAAATTTGTAGAACAGCACCATCTCGACATTTTATTGCTAATTCCAGGTCCGCAGCTTCATCCCATATCCCTATCTCTGTTTATAAGCGAATCTTTCCTACTTTACATGCATTCCTAGTTCAATCTTTCTATCTACATTCTTTACAAAAGAGGGTATCCTTGATGTCACAACCCTTGAAACTCATTTAGAATCCAATCTTGCATTGTGTGGGATTTGATCTTGTGGGTTTCAACCCCTCTTTTGAATGTAAAGTCTCCCCTAAGTGAAAACCATCAACCCTAGTGACTCTCCCTTCTCTCTCCTCAGAGTTGGGGAGGGGAGAACAACTAGGGTTCAATTTTTCCACTTTACATTTTGGTGAACCCGACGTGAACATCCTCATTCTGATTATTCATGGTTAGATCTGAAAATTTTGCCTTCCTAATTATATTTCCATGTTTGATCTTTTGCAAATTTTAGAGGTGGATTGCATAGAAAACCCTAAAATTTTCTTTTTAGTAATTAAACTTGTGAAATGCTTAATTGTTAATGCTTGTTTCAGATCTATCCTTCTACTACAAATTGTCAATTCATATTTGTGCTTTAATTCTGGAAATTAAGTGGTTAAATGTCAAAACCCTAATTTTTAAGACTTTCTTGATTCAACCTTTGACTGATAATTTCACTGATCAAAACACCTCCAAATCGGCTGTAACTTTGGATTCTGCAACAAAATCACAATATCTTTCATCCCTGAAAATTTGGAAAAAAGTTGCGAGGACCGTGTGCACCCCGAGCACCATCGTCCCTGACATTTTTTCTAAAATTTTGGGAGCTAGATCTTACTGTATTTTTCTGCTAAAATCCAAAATTTTGGCTGATTTCATCAATTCTAACACTTTCAAAATTAAAGTCAAAGTTGGTCTAGTGATTGCTTGGATTGAGGCTTCTAATCATTCAAAAATTGTTGAAATTAAAATTCATATCAAAATTGTGTTTCTTACAGTCCTAAATCTGAAAAGTGTGTTAGCATTCATTTGAAATTTCAGTTCTTTATTCAAATTTTTGCAGTTTGTGACTTTTGAAATTAAGTGTTTAATTGCAGCAACTTTGATTTCCACTTTCAAATTCGAATTTTGCATGAAATCGAGTCAACTTTTAAATTTCAAAGCCTGCATTGCTTTCAGTATTCCCTCTAAAATCATAAAATTCAAAATTTTAGTTTCCCTCTCTTTTTCAAAATTCAAATTTTGCATATTTCAACAATCTTGGTAGGGTTCAATTTTGAGATTGCAACTTTAATTTGGCCTATCTATAGATCGTAAAATCACTCAATTTTTTCAGATTAGCTTTAAAATCATCATAACTATCATCCCTGAAAATTTTGAAAAAAGTTGCGAGGACCATGTGCACTCCGTTCGCCACGGTCCTGGACATTTTTTCCGAAATTTTGGGAGATTGTCCTGATTGCATCTAATAGCTTAAATCTAGGAGATTGGCTGATTTTATTGAAATTTGCTGCCTCTAAAATTCAAAATCTTCTCTCTCTCTTTAGTGCATGAGTTTTACAACAATAAGCCCTACTTACACTATTCCCGTTAGATGAAGCCTTAGAATTAAGTCTTTCCAAGGTGTAATTACCAAGGAGATGGAACCTAATTTGAATGGCCTTTTTAACGAGGACATGGGTAATTCCTCTAATCCTCTTAATGATGAAGAAGCTCTCCATGAGGTTTCTGTAGAACAACTTTCAAAATTGGATAACCAATTTGATGATTTTCGACAATGGATGTCTCAAGAATATCCTGATAGTGAAGCTCTTTCATTAATTGAGGGTCTAAAACGTATGGTTCAAAGTGATAAGAATGGAATTGATATTTTGCATGGTATTGTACACATTGTGGATTCGAATGTGATGCCTATGAAGAGTTGTGCCGAAACCTTAGGTTATACACAACCTCCTACTCAAGTTAATCATTCTATTCCTTTGACAACTCCTATTGCTAGTATACCTACTTTTACATCAAACATAATGACTACTTCAATACAAGACATTCCTCCTATGATCACAAGTCATGGGGGCAATCCCTCTTCTTCAATCAACCCTCTTCCTTCATTCAATCCTACTTCTTCATTCATTCCTTCAATGAGTGTTCCTATTATATCTCCACAAATAAACATGACACAAGGGGGCAATTCATTTAACCCTTCCATTCCTCCTTGTAGCGTTCCTCCTTTCCAATCATCTCCTATGAATAACTATCATAGTGTCCTACCACCTTACTCTCTACCTTCTTTCAATAACATAACACCTCCATCACAATCTAACATGTCTAATATGAACTCTTTGACTGAAGCAACCATTAACAATCTTGCACAAACTGTCTCTTCTTTACAGCAACAAATTGCCTCTATGAATCAATCTAAGTTTAGTGTGCCCACATTTGATGTTGCGAGCCCACTTTCTCTTGACATTGTTCGAGCTATCCCCCCTAAACATGTTGAAATTCCGCATTTGGAGCTTTATAGTGGTAAGGGTGATCCTCTAACACATGTTAAGACCTTTCAAACAATATGTACTGATTTTGCTTATGACCAAAGGTTGCTTGCAAAACTGTTTACTAGAACATTAAGAGATAAAGCCCTACAATGGTATTGCTTGTTGCCTTCTTATTCTATTACTTCTTTCGAACAACTTGCAAATGCTTTTATTCAACAATTTCAAAACAATATAAGTCCTAAGGTTACTTTGATTGATTTAATGCATTGTAAACAAGGTGTTAAAGAAAAAGTGACTGATTTCATTGGTAGATATAAGCATTTGTATGCTCAAATTTCTTTGTGTTGATTTGCAGTTTCCAATTCCCTTTCCAAGATTTCTTTCTGTCTCATTAGTTCATTTGAGTCATTCTGAGTATGCATCAGATCTATCTTCAACATGTCATTTTCATAGCTAAGTCTTATGTTCTCATTTGTTGCATCACTTAGTCTTCTGGTCAATTCTTCTTCATTCTTCTTTCTGTCCTCAATCTCTTTGCAAAATCTCATAGTCATATCCTACATTTCATTTTTTGTTGTCATGATCTCTTGTTTCAATTTTCTTATCATATCATTAAGTGATTCCTTTTCATCATTCTCATTTTGCAATTTTTCACAAAGTTCTCTTCTCTTATTTCTTGTAACAGTAAGATTTTCTTGAAGTGCCTGAATGATATCCTGAGCTACTTTTAAATCATCTTCTAATTTGATATTTTTCAACTTCTCTGCATCATAGTTAGTAAGAGCTCCTTCAAGTTGCTTCATCAGATTTTCCATTTTTACCGGTGTCAAGATCTTCCTCAAGCTGTTAGGCTTCTGAAAATAGAGGACCAGGCTCTAATACCAATTGTTAGGGTTCCCACAAATACTGAGAGGGGGGGCTGAATCAGTATCTGACCGGTAATGAAATTTTCTTAAGACAGAACATGCAGAACATAAAGTAACAGTGTACCGGTATGCAAGAATTAATTAATAAATAGAATCAAAAACATCCACATGAAAAGAACACCATAACACAAGATGTTTAACGAGGAAACCCGGTGTGGGAAAAACCTCGGTGGGATTTGTAACCCACAATATTCACTTACTAGCCAATAAGAGAATATTACTTACAATAGGGGCATGCACATGCAGGAAGGCCAACTACCTAGAGCACACTGCTCAATAAGAAGTCACACTGACTTACAATGAGGATTATACAAATGCAATATTCTGTACTGCTTTACAATAGCATCTTTAATGCCAGATTCAGTACCAGTTCTTGCTCTGTTCTTTACATAGACCCTTGACCTATAATTCACACATTAGGTCTGCCTAGTAATTTTCTTTATCTTTCTATCCATGTCTTGCAAATGTCTACAATGATCTCTTTTATATACAAGAGTCATTTTACAATTTGCCAAGTCAGCTTACAATAATAAACAAAATATTACATATCAAAAATCCCGTCGGCCTCTATGCCGGTATAAATCTTTTCTTCTGTGCCAGTGTACATCTTTTCTTCTGTGCCGGTGCTGATGCCGAGTGATCTTGCTGATGTCGGTGCACTGTCTTGCTTGAATAATAATTTGCCTATAGAATGTCTTGCCGGTGCCATGGGATTGCAAGGTTCCCTGTGTAATTCTTTGCTGGTACAATGTCTTGTTGGTGCCATAGGATTGCAAGGTTGCCTTTGTAATTCTTTGCCGGTATAATGTCTTGCTGATGCCATAGGATTGCAAGGTTGCCATCAATGAAAAAACCTTCAATCACACACAATGTCTCATTGGAGTGTCCATATGCCAACAGTTCATACACTAGTGAACATGGGCTACATTCATAACTTAGTTGAGCTAGACTATGGCTTCGAAGCATAACACCTAGATGGAAACTTGCAAAATAACATAGTTAAACATAAGTGAAAATTCTTCTAAATCAATAGATCAACATATATCAATTCAAGGGGTTCCAAGGGTCACTAAAAGCCCTAAAATTTGAAACTAATTAGTCATAATTTTTATGGCATAATAAGACCCCAAAGGGCTACAAAAAAATTTAAAATTATAAATATTCTCGGTATTTAATAAACAAAATTTAGATCATTAGTACTTATAAGGTTACCATTCAATTGGGACCCAAATGCAATTATTGCCCTAATCAAATTAAGTATGAGGAGTTAATTCTACAATAAAATACCTCTGAGGGTAACTAAGAGAATACCATCCATCGAGGTATGTTCTTGACTTGGCAAGTCAAGCAAGCTAGTTAGACATAAGATGAAGGCACAATAAACAAGATAATTGAGATAGAGACAACTCAAGTTAATTTTTTTAAGCTATGTGAAAATTTTGGTGGTTCGAGGACCACGACTACCATTTGAGACAACAATGAAGAAGAGTTAAGAGGTACTCTTACGAATATTAGAAAGAAGCATTAACCTATCCTAATGAATAGGTGCCTTAAGCGTGAGGTCAGGCTAGGCTGCTTATTAAGAGCATTCGTTAGATAATCCTTGTAGAAACACAGAGAAGCTAGAGTTGTATAATCCTGAAGATAAGGACTAAAATGATGAATGCCAATCTCCTTGATAAGTGGACCCTAGAAATATTAGAGATGAATTAACTAAGGAGAAAGGATACATGAAATTCTTGGGTTAAAGCACGTAACTACAATAAACCCTAAGTTCATCCGTAGTTATATAATTGGGGAAATAAGAAAAGTAAAGCCACAACTAGTTCCCTTATAGGAAGACAATCTTGGAGAAATTAATGGCAAGGAGAGTAGGGATGATTTGGGAATCGTACAAAAAAATCCCTATTGAAGTGCAAGGAGTGTTAAAGTATTAGGATCTTATACTCTAGGAATGAGTAGCTAATATTTTTTCAAAACCTAAGGAGAAAAGTGCAACCCAATCATGGCTAGTCGCTAGTTACTAGACAATATGTAACACCATTTAACTACTTGACACAACCAAAGTAGGTTTATAAATTTATGGCACTCAAGTGTGAAGGTATGTGAAAACATTAAGTATGGATGAAACAACATGTAGATGGAAATGGCTTATGGGAAGATAATATAGCAGTATTATAATATGAAGGTTTTAATGACGATTAGTTGGTAGTATAAGATATTTTATGAGAACATGGATAAGGAGCCCAATTATGTGGTTAGCCAAGAGAGAACTTGGAAATTATGGGAGTCTTAAGACATTGGTAATTATTGGACATCCTTATGTTATACTATAATTGGGTAACAGGATATTATGATGATAAGGTGGTTTACGTGGTTTGAAGGAAATTGTAAGTTGTGATATGCCGAAATTGGCTAGTAAGTAAATATAAATAAGTAATATGGAAAGAGATAACTACTTTTTTTGTTACCAAATTTTAATTAATAGGGTGAGTGTTGGTCACTTCTCGAGTGCACACCCCCTTGATATCATAAGTTGCATAAGGGAAGTAGGAGGGAATAAGTCAACTCTCCACGTTGTTTGAAATATGTCATGAAATGTGTGGGAAGGAATTAGTTGTCAAGCGTTATTGATTTTACTTGACAATTAGTCCACCCCAAATGGTTCTTAACCATAAGTGTTAGTAATTTGGCAACATTCTCCTTATTGACGAAGACGAAAGGATGATTAGCGGTGAAAGTTCAAGGAGCTAGGAAAGGTGCTAAGAAAACAAATGATGTCCCTAGTAGAATTATATGATTACATTTTTTTTTCAAATCCTAAGTGTTTCTAAGTATACAAGTGACAATTTTGTGCCGAACCTATCCACCGCATGTGAGTAAGACATGAAAGTGTCGATGCATGAGTTACCACATAATATTGAACCAAAGTTTAGCATATCAAGAAAATTAATGGAAGTCCTAGAAAAATGGATGAAGGATGGTAGAGTTAGTGCAATCACCTGTTAGATATAATTATGGATGTTAATAACCCTAAATAGATAACGGATTATGTTGGAAAGTGTGGCTTGCGATAGCAATCATGTGAAGGTTAAAATGGAACATGATCTATAAAATGATTGCAATATCATGTGCATCAAATATTTCATAAATAATAAAGGAATATAGATAATCTAAGAATCTCAAGAGTCTAATAATCACTTCCTAACACACTCAGGATGTGTGATCTTGGGTGATGTGCTGCGGTTACTCCCTGTAGCATGGCTAGAGTGGTCATCTTGTTTCGAGTTTGATTCGACAGTATTTTTGACTTTCTTTGAATAGTATTTTGTGACCTAGGGGCTAGTACTTTATTTTTATTTATTTATTTTTATGATAAAAGGACCACTAAATTTATGTTTCTTTTATTGGAGCTATGGCACTTGCCATGTTGCTAATTTTAATATCTTTCAATTGCTGGCACTTTTCTTCTTTGATTGGACTTGGTAAAAGTAACCTTTATTTTGATCTTTTAAAGTGTCAAGTGGTCATTTTGACATTAATATAGCTAGCCCTAGTGATGTGATTTGTGTAATGTCTATTGTAGTACCCCCTTCTCGATCGGACTTATTAGACTAATTTTATGTTGTAGTTTACTATTCAGTTGACACTTTATTGCTCGATATTTTGCAGACGTATTGGATATTATTTCCTATTTATCTGGATGTTAGATGCATGAGTTATTTTTAGTATTTCAGTACTGGTGATTTCTAGTATTAAATGGATTATTGCTTTGTACTGACATCTTACTTTATCTAGGTGATTTGTCATATATATGTTGCGTGTCTGCAATTGTATTGGATGCAAGGGGATGATTTTCCTTCACTCATTTTGATGAGATAGGGAATGTCGCGATTCTCCTTCATCGGTGTGCGTGCCGTGTATTCTATATTTATATGCATGCATGTGTGATTCGATGATGCAGGATATTGTAGGTACAAGTACCGGGTAGGTACGGGGTATCATCTCCACTTGGCTTCACAGGTCTGAGCATGCCTTATATGTCCGATGGGAGTGGAGGAGATAGCTGTTGACCCTAGTCCTTACCCTTAGTCTACTCTTGTGAGTGGCATCAGTCAGTCGTCCATCCCTTTGGTTTGAATTTTGAGTCTTTTTGCTTTTCCTCGATTTGTGTGCCATAGTGGTTCGGTTATTTATTTAAGTTTTAGTTGTCATTCTTTGTTGGTATAAGCAATTTATTCATTATTATGCCTTTATGCCTTGAACCAAGCTTAATTGATTAATTTATTAGATTTAAAGCTATAGTTGTTTATTTTGGAAAAGCAATCATGTCTAAATCCAATGGAAGAAGTAAAATAAATAAAGTAATTGCTTTTAATAAATACAAATAAAGCTAACTTATTGTTTTCCATCTTAGTTGAAAAGTTGATTTAATTGCTAATATGAGAAAAGTAATTTTCAAAAAAGGGAATTTCCATTTATTTTAGAGGAATATGAAAAAGAAAAAGAAAAAAAAGTTAATTGTTTTATTTTAATGTTTTTAAATAGAAAAATATTTCAACCTAGAAAATTAGGTTAAAACATGGTTTTACTATTTTACCTTGGAGAAGATTTTGGAGGATATGCTTGTTTGGAGGAGAAAAACAAATTCTGGAAAAATTTCTTGAAAGGAGGATTTGGGTTTTGAATTAGCTTGGAATTCTGCTGAAGCACAACAACTTCTTCTTGGGAACTCTAGAGGTTGGTTGAATCCTTCTTGTCTATTTTTGAAAATCCATGCTTTCTTCCAATTCTCTGTTTATTGTTTAAAGCTTGGTTTATCAGTTTTGGGCGTTGAGTCTTTGCTTGCCATGAGATTGTTGAAGAAGAATTCCATCAATTTTATTACCAAATTTCAAACTCAAACTCTCTCCAAGTAATTTCATTATTTAATTTATGTTCTTCATTTTTGCTTGTGCAAGAAATTCATGGCTTTTGGCTGTTTGTGGTTGGAATTATTGTTTTGGGTTTTAGTAGTGTTATACTGGCAAAATTTTGCAAAGCATTTACAAAATAGTTCTTCCTGGTAATTTTCAGTTTAAAAATAATAATTTTGAGTTAAATCTCTCTTGTCCATTCTTGGTTAGAGCAAAGAAATTCAATTGGGGATTAGAGATCAAGTTTATTCCCATTCAATTTAATTTTATGAATGAACTGGGCTGATTTGGGTGAATTTTTCTTGCCTTTGTTTTGTCTCAGAAGTTTTATTGCTGGTAAAATTGTTATTACCAGTGACTTTTATAATAGATCTATTTGTTGAATGTTTGTTTAAAAAAAAAAGGAATTGGCTGGAAAATTATTTGTTATTTGTTTTGGCAGAGATTTCATCTCTTATTTCTGTTGATATCTCCCTTTTGTCTCAGATGTTTTTTTTAATAACAAAAAAATGGAGTTTGATTTTATGAAAACAAAAAAAAATTTAAAACCAAAGAAAAATGTTTTGATTGGGATTGGGGGCAGTGGCGGGGAGCTGGGCTCAACCTAGCCCACGCATCCCCTCTCCCTGCAGCTAGCGCTGCTTCCCCAGCTTGGGGTTAGTAGCAGCGCTGCTTCCCCAAGTCTGGGGATAGCAGCACTTGCTGCTGTGGGTGCTTTGGGCCCCACGTAGTTCTTTGTAATTTTTTTTATATTTTTTTTTAGTTTAAAAAAAAATTAATAATGTTATAATAATGGTTAGTTGTAAAATATAATAAATAAAGTTATTTTTTTTAATAATAAATAATAATATATTGTTATTTAAACAGTAATAATAATATTGTTATTATTTAATATTAAATAATAATATTAAGTTAATTGATAGTTATAAGACATTAAGGTTTATTAATAATTCTTTTAGTTAGTGACTAAATTTATTTTTGTTGCATTTTAGAAAATATATAAATGATATGGAAGTGATTATTAATTTTTGGAATTATTTTATATTAGCCTATATATATATATCTGTTTGATTTGATTTAAATGTTGACTTGGTTATAGTCGAATTGGGTAAATTGTAATTTTATCATCATCAACTGGTTGGGGGTTTAGAATTGTAAATGTGGTTCCAATTCAACCTTATTAGACATGTGACTTCATCATTTCTTTATGTTAAATAGATGCAAGTTCTTTAATTCCAGAAATCCTTATTGCGAACATTTTATGTTGATTGACTGCTTAAAAGAAAGATTGCTTGTGTAGGATCTTGTGTTTTATTAATTGCAGTCTAGTTGTTTAAATGTCGTTGCATTATGGTTAAGATTGTCATTATGTCATTGATGTTACCCTTGGTCAGGTGTCGATGTTTAAACCTTGAGGAGGTGAGCCATCATGTGTTATGTCCCTAATGGCCAACCCTGGGTTTGTGATTGTGAGTCCTTCACCTATGTTATGTTTGGATTATTTATGGTTGTCAGCCCCACCATAGAGTTCTCATAGAGAGTCTTATCCAGTTAGTGTCCTAGTAGAGAGAGTGGCTTTCGGGCAGGGGCCGCACCCGAAGTGGATGGCAGGATAACCCCTCGAAAGTCAGCTATTAAGTGATAACCTAATAATTTGATTAGGGGTTGGGTAGTTATTAATTTAATTAAGATAATGTACCCCGTACATGGTTGAGTGCTTGTATAGGCTCAAGGTGTTTGGGAAGGCCTGGAATGGCAAACCTACCACCTTGTCCTCACGAAAGGATGGTAGGGTCCACATGATGCTTAGATGGAGCCGGGGGTTCGGGAGAGGTTACCAGGATAACCCAAGACGGGGGTCGGGACCTATGGAGACCTACCTAGGGTAACCATCTTAAGCCATGTGATGACACTCTCTCTCTAGGGTCGTTAGTGTTTGTGAGTTGAGTCACTTGTGTACTGCGGAGTCATGTGAACTGTTGTACTTATCTTGCTTGCTTGAGGGTCTTCTACTATCTCCTAGCACGGTGGAGTGGTTCCATTATGGGATCACATGGTCGGGTGGTAGTGCCACTTCCCATCGGATATTTTGCTCCTGCCTTCTTGCGAGGATTGGCTTCGCCGGTGTATCTTGGTTCTTGCTTCGTGTGGCAACTCATGTTCTTGATATTGTACCATTGAGGCCGTGTGGTCATTGTATCAGCATCTTTGTAACCTTTGTACTTTATTGTTCTATGGAAGCCATGTAATTTATGAAATGTTGTAATTTAAGTTCATGGGATATATGTTGTTTCTATCATCTTTCATCTTATGTATAAATGAATCATTGGATGTATACATGTTGTAATTCTTTAAATCTATCTTTTGAAGATCAATTTATAAATTTGAGTTATTTAATCGTAATTGGCTTTCCCTATTTTAGATGGATAATTGGATTAATATTGTGATGTAGTTTTCATTAGAAGTAATCTTCGTTGGTAACCCTTTAGGATGTCTATGATAGTCTTCCTCTTATGTTTTTATTTGTGCAAGTTATGATTAACTCTCTTAATCTTAAACAAAAAAAAAATTATTTCTCCCTTTAGTTGCCTTGTAGTGTTGCAATCCTTTAGGGTTCCTGGCGAGGCATTACATTTGGTATCAGAGCCCATGTTTCAACATTGGGTACTTTGGGATTGTAGTGAGCCCATTCAGTTTGACCTTGTGTGTAGATCTTAGTGTTTGGATTTCCCTTGCTTTATCCTTGTCATTGATCTGAACCGTTTTCTCTTTTGTAGTTTTGATCATGGTCAGGAAAGCTAAGGGAGTTGGCTGTGTTGGTGGCCACAATAGAGGTAGAGGTGGGGGATGGGGTCGAGGTTTAGACCACCATAGTCCTCCACCACCACCTACTCATGTGAGTGTGGAGCAGGATCAGTCAGTGCATCAGGAATTACCGCATGTAGAAGAGCAGGTTCCTAAAAGGGAAGAGCTGAGGTAGATGTTTCAGGAGGTTCTAGCTAGGCTAGGCCCCAGGCCTGAAGGGGAGCAGCCCATCCATGCTCAGGTTGGGGAGTCGCATCAGCATGTTTCGGAGGAGAGAGAGAGAGAGAGGTCTCCTAGGAGGAGAGAGGTTCTAGTTGGCCATGATTTAGCTCCCTCGAGTCACATCAAGGATCTTTTGAGGACCAACCCTCCCTTCTTCGATGGTCGAGGCATGGGTCTCGAGGCAGAGACTTGGTTGATTAGTTTGGATAGGTGTTTCGCTATGTTCCCATATAGTAGCAACACCCGAGCGAGATGTGCGATCATGCGTCTTGATGATTTTGCTTCAATATGGTGGAAGTTAGAGGAGGAGAAAATTGGTCTGAGTATCAATACTGTTTCTTGGGAGATTTTCTTAAAGAGATTCAGAGCACGGTTTCTCTCACTACAGTGGAGACAGACTCAGGCAGATGAGTTCTATGCATTGCGGCAGTTTGGTATGCCAGTTGACCAGTTCGAGCATAGATTCTATGAGCTGAAACAGTATGCCAGGATTGGCAACGATGAGGCTATGCTCATATAGCATTTCCTGAGAGGTCTTAATGACCGCATTAGTGGAGGGGTTAGAGTTTTTGAGCCAGTTTTAGTGGAGGTAGCGGTGGCGAAAGCCAAATTGGTTGAGCAGAACCTCATCCATGCGCATGGTGGATAGTCAGGAGTTCAGATAGGGAGTGTTCCTTTTAGTGGGAACAGAGCTCGTGGGAATCAGTCCCAGTCAGCGGCACCATTTAGGACTCCTCAGGCACCCGCTAAGGGTGGACAGTAGCAGCAGCCGTAACAGCAACCGCAGCAGCAGAAACTGAATCAGTCTTAGGGCCAGCAAGGTGGCAACCCTCATCATAAGAGGAACAAGAACTGGCAGAGGAGCAAATAGGGTTTTCCAGGACAGTCTTCTCAGAGTGCACCTCAGGCCCCTAGCAGGGGAAGTTTTTAGCAGTCTAGTGGGCCAACTGGAGGTAGAGGACCAGGTAGAGGAGCTTGCTACTCTTGTGGGCAGTATGGTCATATAGCTGCACAGTGTCCTCAGCGTTCCCACCAGACGAGGAGTCAGAGGCCAGCTGCATCAGAGCCTATAGTAGGGGATGCTGGTAGATCCCACAGAGTGTTTGCAGTGGTTGATGACTGCCAGGCCGAGCATCAGGGGATAGTTATTGAGGCCGCAGGTGTGTTGTGTGGTATCCCTATCTCAGTGCTTTTTGATTCTGGTGCATCGGATTCTTTTATTTCTTCGTCCATTGTGGAGCGGTGTGGACTCGCGTCTGCTAAGCAGGCAGATAGGTGCAAGTAGAGTTGGCTACTGGGTTGCGCATGTTCGTAGATGCCTTTGTTCCTAGTTGTGAGTTGGATCTAGGTCCCTTTGTGACTTATGTTGACCTTCGTGTCATTCCTTTGGGATCCTATGGAGTAGTGTTGGGGATGGATTGGTTATCATCTCACAGTGCTCATGTGGACTGTCGTCAGAAGACAGTAGAGTGTTTAGATGACCATGGCAGGAAAGTGGGGATCATTGGAGTTCAGAGATCGATATCCTTACATATGATTTCCGCTATGCAACTTAAGCGGTGTATGCATAGAGGATGTCAGCTTTTTGCAGTAACTCTTGAGGATATGGATGAGGAAGAGAGTTGAGAAATCGCTCTTGATGGTCACCCTATTCTTCGAGAGTTTGCTGATGTGTTTCCATTGGAGATTCCTGGTATGCCTCCGAAGTGAGACATAGACTTTTGCATTGACTTGGTTCCTGGTACAAAACCTATTTCGAGAGCTCCATATCGGATGACTACTCAGGAGTTGAGTGAGTTGAAGTTGCAGATGGAGGAATTGTTGACCAAAGGATTCATTCGTCCTAGTGTCTCTCCTTGGGGTGCGCCTGTTATCTTTGTAAAGAAGAAAGATGGTTCTCTTCGGTTATGCATTGATTACCGATAGCTGAATAAGGTAACCATCCGGAATCGATATCCATTGCCTTGTATTGATGATCTTTTTGATCAGGTGAAGGGAGCCAAGGTGTTCTCTAAGATTGATCTAAAATCTGGGTACCATCAGTTGCGCATTCATGATGCAGACATTCATAAGACAGCGTTTCGCACTCGTTATGGTCACTATGAGTTCACAGTAGTGCCATTTGGGTTGACAAACGCGCCTTCAGTTTTCATGTGCCTCATGAATGGGGTTTTTCATGCATACCTAGATCATTTTGTTCTTGTGTTCTTGGATGATATATTTATTTATTCTAGATCTATGGAAGAGCATGAGGGTCACCTGCGACAAGTTTTGCAATGCTTGAGGGAGAATCAACTTTATGCCAATTTGGCAAAGTGTGATTTCTTCCAGACTGAGGTGAACTATCTTGGTCATGTGGTTTCAAGAGAGGGTGTATCTGTGGATCCTTCAAAGATCCAAGCCATAGTGGATTGGCCAGCGCCGACCAATGTTTCAGAGGTTCGAAGCTTTATGGGTTTGGCCGGATATTACCGTCACTTTGTTAAGGATTTTTCTCAAATGGGTCACCCGATTACTTCTCTTCAGAGAAAAGGGAAGAAGTTTGTTTGGTCAGAGCAATGTGAGTCAGCGTTTTGTGCCTTGAAGGAACTCCTTGTCACTGCTCCGATTTTGGCAGTCCTTGATCCATCCAGAGAGTTCATGGTATGCACAGATGCCTCTTTAGAAGGTATAGGTATGGTGCTTACGCAGGATAAACGTGTGGTTGCCTATGAGTCTCGCAAACTCAAGGACCATGAGTTGAACTATCCAGTTCATGATTTGGAGTTGGCAGCTGTAGTGCATGCATTGGTTAGGTGGTGTCACTTTCTGTTAGGGCGTCGGTTTGAGCTGCATAGTGATCACCGCAGTTTGCAGTATATCTTCACGCAGCCGAACTTGAATGCTCGATAGCGAAGGTGGATGGAATTCCTTTGCGAGTATGATTTTGAGGTTCGATATATTCAGGGGAAGGAGAATGTAGTGGCTGATGCTTTGAGTCGTAGGTAGCATGAAGTTTCAGCATTGTCCCTTGGAGTGGACTTGAGGCAGAGAATTCTTGGAGTTCTTCCTCAGGACTCTTGGTATCAGGATGTTAGAGCCGTGTTGGAGTCCGGCAGGCCTTTAGAGGGTAGATTTTCTGGGTTTAGTCTTGAGGTGGATGGCCTTCTACGTCATCTTGGCCAGATCTACGTACCTCCTTTGGAGGGCCTTCGCACTTTGATCATGACTGAGGCCCATCATGCACCTTATTCGGCACATCCAGGTGTCAAGAAGATGCATGCAGATCTTAGACAGATTTATCATTGGGCTGGCATGAAACGTGACATTGCCAATTTTGTGTCAAAGTGTTTGGAATGTCAGCGAGTGAAGGCAGAGCATCAGCACCTGGCAGGGCTTTTACAGCCTAATTTAGTACCGGATTGGAAATGGGACATCATTTCCATGGATTTCATTGTTGGGTTGCCTGTTTCTTCACGTCATCATGATGCCATCATGGTCATTGTTGATAGGTTGATGAAGGTTGCTCATTTTGTTCCCATCCAAGCTTCCTATACAGCAACAGTGGTGGCTCGTGTCTTCTTGGAAGATGTGGTGAGATTGCATGGGATTCCGAGGCGGATAATCTCTGATAGAGATCCAGTCTTTACCTCAGCATTGTGGACCTCACTTCAGCATGCTTTGGGAACTCAGTTGAACTTCAGTTCAGCTTATCACCCAGAGACAGATGGTCAGACTGAGTGCGTGAATCAGGTTTTAGAGGACATGCTTCGCATGTATGTTATGGATCAGCAGTCGCGTTGGGAGGATTATATTTATCTAGTGGATTTTTCTTATAACAATGGATTTCATAGCTCCATAGGTATGTCCCCCTTTCAGGCATTGTATGGCCGTCCTTGCCATACTCCGTTGAGTTGGGATCAGTTAGAGGATAGGGTTCTTATAGGTCCGGATATTCTTCGAGAGATGGAGCAGTAGGTAGAGAGGATTCATGAGCATTTGGTAGCTGCACAAGATAGGCAGAAGAAGTATGCAGATGCTCACAGGGTAGATCATCAATTTTCTGTTGGCAACCGTGTTTTCTTGAGAGTGCGTCCGTGGAAGAGTCCGATCTGTTATGGAAAGGGTTCTAAGTTGGTGCCTCGTTTTGTTGGCCCGTTTGAGATCCTTGAGAGGATAGGACCTGTTGCCTACCATCTTGCCTTGCCACCGAGTCTAGCCCGCATCCACAATGTCTTTCATGTTTCAGTTCTTCGACCTTATCACCCCGATGTGACTCATGTTCTTGATTGGAATGCTTTGCAGGTCGAGGACGGGCAGCTTTCCATGGAACCCGTGCGCATTCTTCAGCGTTGGGATTTGACCCTCAGGGGTCGCACCATCGACCAGGTAAGGGTCCTATGGGACCCAAATGATGAGACCTCGGTGACATGGGAGGATGCAGCAAAGATGAGAGAGCTCTATTCTTATCTGTTTTAGGCTTCCAGGAGTAAGCCTAGTTTTGGGGGGGAGAATGTAGTACCCCCTTCTTGATCGGACTTATTAGACTGATTTTATGTTGTAGTTTACTATTCAGTTGACACTTTATTGCTCGATATTTTGCAGACGTATTCGATATTATTTCCTATTTATTTGAATGTTAGATGCATGAGTTATTTTCAGTATTTCAGTACTGGTGATTTCTAGTATTTCATGGATTATTGCTTTGTACTGACATCTTACTTTATCTAGGCGATTTGTCATATATATGTTGTGTGTCTGCAATTGTATTGGATGCAAGGGGACAATTTTCCTTCACTCATTTCGATGAGACAGGGAACGTCGTGATTCTCCTTCATCGGTGTGCATGCCATGTATTCTATATTTATATGCATGCATGTGTGATTCGATGATGCAGGATATTGTAGGTACAAGTACCGGGTAGGTACAGGGTATCGTCTCCACCTAGCTTCACAGGTCTAAGCGTGCCTTATATGTCTGATGGGAGTGGAGGAGATAGCTGTTGACCCTAGTCCTTACCCTCAGTCTACTCTTGTGAGTGGCGTCAGTCGGTCGTCCATCCCTTTAGTTTGAATTTTGAGTCTTTTTTCTTTTCCTTGATTTGCGTGCCATAGTGGTTCGGTTATTTATTTAAGTTTTAGTTTTCATTCTTTGTTGGTATAAGCAATTTATTCATTATTATGCCTTTATGCCTTGAACCAAGCTTAATTGATTAATTTATTAGATTTAAAGCTATAGTTGTTTATTTTGGAAAAGCAATCATGTCTAAATCCAATGGAAGAAGTAAAATAAATAAAGTAATTGCTTTTAATAAATACAAATAAAGCTAACTTATTGTTTTCCATCTTAGTTGAAAAGTTGATTTAATTGCTAATATGAGAAAAGTAATTTTCAAAAAAGGGAATTTCCATTTATTTTAGAGGAATATGAAAAAGAAAAAAAGAAAAAAAAGTCAATTGTTTTATTTTAATGTTTTTAAATAGAAAAATATTTCAACCTAGAAAATTAGGTTAAAACATGGTTTTACTATTTTACCTTGGAGAAGATTTTGGAGGATATGCTTGTTTGGAAGAGAAAAACAAATTCTGGAAAAATTTCTTGAAAGAAGGATTTGGGTTTTGAATTAGCTTGGAATTCTGCTGAAGCACAACAACTTCTTCTTGGGAACTCTAGAGGTTGGTTGAATCCTTCTTGTCTATTTTTGAAAATCCATGCTTTCTTCCAATTCTCTGTTTATTGTTTAAAACTTGGTTTATGAGTTTTGGGTGTTGAGTCTTTGCTTGCCATGAGATTGTTGAAGAAGAATTCCATCAATTTTGTTACCAAATTTCAAACTCAAACTCTCTCCAAGTAATTTCATTATTTAATTTATGTTCTTCATTTTTGCTTGTGCAAGAAATTCATGGCTTTTGGCTGTTTGTGGGTAGATTCAAAGAACTTAAACTTGATTATTCCTTGTTGCCTAAGGATGTTGGAAGAAATTATGAACCTAGGGTGGTTTACCAAATATGTAATTAACCCCCCTATGAGGCACCTTGATGTAAAATAAGTAGATTCATTATGGATAAACTGTGATGTCAATTCTCTTTAGTGGCAAGCATGGATGACAGTTGCTATGGGATAAACATGTTTTACACGAACCCTTAATAAGTATGACTCCTAAGAATTAATAAGTAAACTACCATGTGTAACCTTGATTATGGGAGTTGATGTGTGTTATTGAAATAATTTGGATGGTGCATTAACATAAGTTGTTAAAAGATAGAATTTGTAAACACCTACCTAAGATTGAAGGGAAACGTAAGAATTTAACCTTATGAAGATAGTAAGCTAATTACAGTAATATGTTGGTTTTGGTAATGCATCTTTCTAGTAGGCAAGATAATATTTAGAGTAACCTATTGGAATTGTGGGAAGTGTTATGTCCCTATTTCCTATTCTACTCATGCGACTTCCAGGAGTAAGTCAATCTCTAGGGGAGGAGGATGTAGATCCCCTCCCTGATCAAGCTCTGGTTAACTCAGTTAACCATGGTTGACCTTACTAATAAATGCTATAATTCAATAGAATGGGCTATGTTAGACAAATAGATTGATGAGAAAAGTAATTGAACCAGGTTACGAAATCATTTCACCTTGAGGTGTACATTTTGATGTGTTATGGATACATAACTTTATATGATTCTAGAATAGGATAACTGTGAGACTATGTATGTCATTATTGGATTTGCAGAACTTTACTATGATCATAGAAATAGGATGCATGTCTTGTGTATGGATCAAAATTATGAGGATTATGATAATTGCTTATGTGGATTTATTTGGATATAAGATATATCGATTTGTTTAAATGTAAATTGTATGCAGAGTGTTTGATGTGTATTCTTATTCATATGTTTAATATTATATGAGGTTACTTGGAATTACTAATGTGTAATTGAGATGCGTAGGAAAATTATCCATGTGACCATGGAAACATTATGGAGAACTAAACCTAGACCTATGTACGTTTGTAAAGCCAGGGGTTGTCTATTTGGAGAGACAAAACCCCGTATGTATCGTATTTTATTTGTGAAAGTAAATGTTGCGTGTGTGTTTAATTAAATTTATTAATTTGTGTAAATCCAACAAGAGACAAATTTCATGTGTAATTTTGTAATGTATTTTATTGTGTCACTTGACACGTGTTGATTTATGTCTTGATTTTTGACTTGTCTCTTGGAGGGAGTTGTTTCAACCATAGCTTTTTCAAACATTTGAATGTGGTTCTAAATTTTCCTTGGGTAGAGAGTCTTTGGAGTGGTCAACTCAGGTTTGACCCGAAAGTTAACTTCAGATGGGTTTATAAGGGGTCAAATGGACTCCTAGGGGTAGTTTAAAGGTGTTTCCTAAAGTCCATAAGGTATACCTATGGGTTAGGAGTATTTTTAGGCATGTGTCTACTCCCATGTGACTGTTTAGTCACCTGAAAAGGTGGGTTTCCTAAGGTGAGAGAAAATTCAAATTAGAAGGTGCCATCTAGGTTAGATAACCTTCCTTTTTGATGTGAGAACCTTTTTCACACTCTCTTACTTTTTCCTTTTTCAGTTTTAGAAACCCGTGAGAACTCTCATTGAGGTCTTTCTAGGCAAGACTGAGAGACTTTGTGGGTAATCACCGACTCTCCATTTTTGGAGATCAGACAATTTTGAAAAGAGTAGGTTTTGGGATAGAATTTTGGCTAAGTGTAGAAGGAAGAATTGTGGAATTGGGCTACTCACCCTCAAACTAGTTCTAGCAAACCTTTGGGCAGATTGAAGGTTGGCTCATCTTCTTCTTTTGTTTCTTTTTACGTTGCATGTTTATGTTCAAAAGATTGTTGAATGTAAAAGTTGTTTTCTTGTATTTTCTTTTGTGAAAATTATTATGCGACCTTTTTTTAATTCTTTTATACATTTTCTTGTGATTTGGGAGTAACCAAGGCCTTCTACTCTTGGGAGAGTAAGATGGTCTTGTGGGTGGTAGAAGTTTGACAACCCTCAAGTGAGAGGCTCTCATTATGAGAGTGAACTCAAGGGGTGTATATGTGACCCTTGTTGCATGGCCTGGTTTATGCATTTTGGGGGTCATAAGGGGAGAAAGTATGGCATGAATGCCTTGGGGGGGCATAAGGATGTGGGGTTAATGAACTTATGATATGTCTTTGTTTGCCATGAGGTGGCTTTGTGATCTACTATTCTTGCAGTCCCCTTAGGGTTTTTGGTCCACTACCACCCATGTAAAAGCATCCCATTTTTTGATGAAGTGTAGCCTTGGTCGGGAAAGTGTTTGCTAAATGTTTTTTTCCTTGCTTGTTGTGTAAATGCATGTGTGTAACCTATCTAGGGCTTAGTTCTCCAAGATCGGGGGTGGCTTCTAGTAAGCCTAGGTTGGGAGGTGAGCTCTCCATGGTCAAAACCTTATGATTTATTTACAGGATTACTTGGAAAGAAAAGAAAAAGACAAGTTTTAAAGTTGTTGGTTTTCACTTGATTTGCAGAAAAAGATTCAGGGATGGAATACTATATTTAGCTGCAGCAATGTATACATAAAGTTACATATATTTATTTTGAAAAGAAATGTATTTATTTGTTTGAGCCTCCTTTGCTAGTAAAGAGAGGCTAAGTGGGGTCTTCTTCCCCTTTGTAGAAGTTACTATTCTGGAAATGATAACAATTTTCTGTTTCTTGTTTTATCAAAAAAAATAAATTATCCTTCTATTAAGTTATTATTGCAAAAAAAGAAATGATTATATTTGGAAATCATTTCCTATAGCTATTGAAACAATGGTTGTTGTATTTATGTTTATTCTGAAAATAAAAGTCCTTTTCATCTCTTATGCATAATGAAATAGTGTAGATACATAAACTAGAATAGCATGTAAGTTATTAAATCTAGAAATGATCTCTTAATCCTATTTACTTAATTTCAAGAGCAAATATAGTAAACTAGAGTTTAGTATGGATATTAATGTGGTATTCATCTTAGTAAAATAGTTTTACATGAAAATTTAAGTTGTATTAATGCTGTTGTAAATTACCTAAATCTGCCATTTTATCCCTTACAAATATTGCAGAATACAAACCTAGGTAAAATAAACTAGCTCTAAAGTTAACTATATGATTCTTAAAATAGAGAGATATATATCTAATTAAAATCTATTAGGTTAAATATTTTGCCTTAAATGTTTTCAAAAAAAAGATATGGTTTTTGCCATGAAAAGGAAATCCAGATATCCTAACAGATGTAAAAGGAACAGGGCTAAGTTTAAATGCCATGTACTTTAAATTCAAATATATATGCATACATATTAAAGAGATTTATACAAAATAAAAAGGAATATCTAGCCATTTAAGTTGCTGGTTTATTTTTCCATTTATATCAGCCTTTAAAAAAAAAATCCCTGCATATATATATTTTTTTAAAAAAAGAATGCTTAAGTTTGTATATGCATATATATGTGTGTGTGTGTGTGTGTGTGTGTGTGTGTGTGTGTGTATAAGACAACATATATTATTTATTAATATTTCCAGCCTGTGAAACTGGTTGTTTGAAAATTTAATAACCACAGGAAAAAAATACATTTGTTTATATATATATATATATTTATTTATAAACAAAAAGGAGATTTAATTTAATTTTTTAAAATATAAAATAAAATTTTTAAAACCAAGGAAAAAATGCTAACCCTACCGAAGGGGACCCCAAGCCGAGGCTCCCACGGGCCCCCCCGGGTGGCGTAGGCTCTTTGTGAGCCACGACCCACAGAGACGCCACAGGCGCCGCTGCAGGCCGTGATCTACAAAGGTGCCGCAGCGCCGCTACGGGCTGCGCCTCACAGAGGTGAACATGGTCGCCACTGTGGGCCACGTCCCAAAGGGACGCCGCAATGTCTCTGTGGATCGCGACCCATAGTGGTGCCAACGGCGCCACTACGGTGGCCGCGCCCTCACAGGCCACCCCCTCCCCACTGTGAAAGGCCTCTGGCACCACGCCATTTTCTGCATAAACAAAACATGTGGCTCCTCCTCCACCATGGCTCCTCCAAACCTACAAAACACACATGCCCTAACCCAAATTTCGGGTTAGGGCAAACTTAGAAAGGGATTTAAATAAAATATATGTGTTGTAAATGTAACTTTAAAATCTAGGGTTACGAATATTAAATGGATTAAGTGTAATAAAAAAAGGGGAAAACCCTATTCAAATTTTGAATAGGGTATCCCATATATACTTTTGAATACTAATAGTTTATATTTAAATTTCTTAAGTTTATGAATTCATATAGGTGCTAATATATATATATATGTTAGTTATATATATATATATGTATAAAAAATACATATAATAGTGAATTTAGATAAGGCATTTTCTAGATAAGATATATAGGAATATATTACATTTAGGCTATATAAAAGCTTATATATATATATATATATATATATATATATATATATATATATATATATATATATATATATATATATATATATATATATATATATATATATATATATATATATATATATATATATATGTGTGTGTGTGTGTTAATAGTTTTAAATTGAAAACTAATGGGTTTTATTTTATCAGCATGTATTAATAGGTGCTTTACTAGTATTTTGACCTTAGAGAATCATTTATTTGGTCAACATTTACTAGATTTATGAATCAAATGCTATTAAAGGTCACTTTAACCTCTAGATGAATTTAAACGCATTATATTTATCGCTCCTTAAATACTAAGTTGTTAATAGTCTAAATATTGGATTTGATATAATTAATGCTTCATGTAATTAAAAAATTATTTGAGATTGATAGTATCTCTTGTCAATTAATTTAGAGGTTTTATGCGTAAATGAATTTATTTATTTATTAAATGGTGAGATAATAATAATTTCTTTGGAAGAGGATACCGTGGTGGAATTATATATATTTGAAAATAAGTCCAAGACCTTGTTCTTGCGATCTCATTTAGCCTAGATGGAATCTTATACTAAATAAAGCAATTAAATTTTTTAACGTTTGACACTTCAATTTTCAATTGCTCGGTTTATTAGTATTATTACGTTAAAATTATATTAATAATTAATTTATAGACACAAGATTTAATCAAGTTATAAAGGAAGGATGCACTGTCACAGATGGAGGAAACTTGTTAGGAGATAAATAATTATTATTGAATCAAGTAATTATATTAATGCCTATTTAGTAGAAGTCGATCTAATTAAGAACTATAATTTGCAACTGTAATAAAAGGGACATTCGATGTGAATTTATTATTGTCCTTCTAAAATCATTTTGTTTCGTTTGATTATAGGAGTTATCGTAATTTGATATGTTAGGAATATCCTAACTTTGTTGTCTAGGAGTTTTATAGAAACCTATGGCTTCTAGATAAATTTGTACTATTCATCGCTCACGTTAGAAAAATGTTTCATTATAATTTAAGATTCTATTTGGAACAACCTGTTAAGTTGTCACATCTAATTAAGCATAGGTTGCACATAATTAAGGGTTTCAAAAAAAAAAATTGTTGTTTGGGTTTTTGCCTAAAAGTTTGGGTATGACAATCATAACTGAACCAGTAGCACCTGTACTGGAATAGAATGTTGAACCAATTACCCTAGCAGTATCATAAAATTCAACAGTAACTAAAGATCAGAGTAGGGAAATAGAAAGTCAGAAGACTCCTAGGTATATAAGGTTAACTCATTCAAAATATCAAATCATTGGAGACAAGAACAAATGACTAATGACAAGAAGAAGGTTGGCAGTTGATGAAGTATGTTTAATTTCTCAAGTTGAACTGACATCAGTTATTGAAGCTTGTAAAGATGAATGTTAGATGAGAGATATGGAAGAGGAATTAGATCAGATAGAAAAGACTAACACACGAACTTTAGTTCCCCGGCCTAAAAATAAGAATGTTATTAGAACTAAATGGGTCTTTAGAAATAAATTGAATGAGGATGGACAAGTTGTGAGGAATAAGGCTATATTGGTATGTAAAGGATATTCTCAGAAGGAAGGAATTGATTATGATGAGACTTTTGCTTTGGTAGCTAGGATTGAAGCTGTGAGATTATTTCTTGCTTATGTTGCCCATAAGAAATACAAGGTTTATCAAATGGATGTTAAGTATGCATTTTTGAATGGAGATCTTGAAGAGGAAGTTTATATTGAGAAACCTGATGGATTTTCACTTTCAGATGACCAAAATATGGTTTGTAGGTTAAGGAAATCTTTATATGGATTGAAACAAGCCCCTAGAGCTTGGTATGCTAGATTGGACAAATATCTTTTGAAGCTTGGTTTCACTAAAGGTAATGCTTACAGCAACTTATATTATAAGATCACTGATCATGACATATTGATTGTTTAATTCTTTGTTGATGATATCATTTTTGGAGGTGAGGATAAGTTATGTATGGAATTCTCTAATAATATGAAGAATTAATTTGAGATGTATATGATTGGGGAGATGCAATTTTTCTAAGGTTTGGAGGTTACTCAAACTGATAAAGGTATTTTCATCTGTCAAACTAAGTATGCTAGAGAGTTGTTGAAGAAATTTGGTGTAAAAAATTCCAAACCGGATGGTACTCTTATGGTTACAAGTGAGAAATTGACAAAGAATGATGCATCAACTATGATAAATCCTACAAGGTATAAATCAATGATTCATGGTTTTTTATATCTGACTCGGACTAGACCGGATATAATGAATGCAATTTGTATTGTATCAAGATATCAGAGTGATCCTAGAGAGAATCATGAGACTGTGATGAAAAGGATTTCCAGGTATTTGCATGGAACAACTGATTATGGTTTGTGGTATCCTAAAAATGATGACTTTACACTATGTGCATATACAGATGCAGATTGGGCTAGAGATATTGGTGACTGAAAGAGCACATCCGATGGAGCTTTCTTTCTTGGAAAGAAACTTGTTTCATGGATCACCAAGAAATAATCATGTACTTCTTTACCTACTGCTGAAGCTGAGTATGCTGTTGTTGCTACTAATTGTACACAAGTTTCATGGATGAAGCAAATGTTGAAGGAAACAAGGGTAGATTGTAATGAACTGGTAATTATTCACTATGATAATTCTCTTGCCATTGACATATCAAAGAATCTAGTATTTCATTCTAAGACAAAGCACATTTATATCAAGTATAATTTTATGAAAGAGAAGGTGGAAGCAAATGAAATCGGACTGGTTTATGTGAACACTAAAGAGAAGATTGCATATATCTTCACTAAACCTTTTCCTAAGGAATCATTTCAGTACTTCAGAGATAGATTGGGTGTTTTTTCCCCTCTAGTAGAGACTTGAGTGATGATGATTGACATCAGTTTGACATGCATTATCAAAACTATCATTCATTTTGGATTGATGATTTGGTGCTACTACTCAAGGGGAGTAGTCACATGTGTTGTTTAGAGGATTTATGATTTTTATTTGATGTTTATGTTAGATTTATGGCATTGATGTCAAAGGGGGAGAGATATTTATATGAAAAACAAAGCTTAACAAGGATATCATTCACAAGGGGAGTTTGGTCTAATGGTTCAGAAATTCATTGTCATATCATTTTGGGGAGATTGTTGGATGTCTTCCTTTGGGGGAGACTTGTTTGGCATTTCTTGGCACTTGGATGTTTTTCACATCTAGTGTTGCCATCAATACCAAAGGGTAAGATTGTAGCAAATTTGGAGGAATTGATTGTGTTGCATTGATGTTTGTCATTGATGTCAAGACTAGCTGTTTTGTTGTCTACCGGGTTCTGGTAGAGTGGTTGGTTTATGATGTTGATCTGGAAATCTTCTCTGATATGCTCTGGCTTGTGGAATTGGTTATTCATGTGTTCTTGATGCATATCACATTTAGTTGGTTTAGGATTTGATGATCTGGAAGTTATCATTTGCTCTAGTAAGCCTTTTTTTGGTTACCAGTAAGGGTTTTACCAATAGAGCTTTCTTGAAGATCTTTTGGTGAATCCAATAAGTGGTGTTGGTGCAGCTTCTAGAAGGTTATCAGGATGCTGATGGTTATTTTGTTCATGTTCTAGTTGATTAGTGGTGTTTTCATTTAGGACCAGACCTATTCAGTCTTATATCTAGCTAGGTTATCGACTGGTTTATATAACATGTTGGTGGATGCTCCTGATGCATTACTGGTTGGATTTATTGATTGTTTTATGTTGTTTTGGCCTTAGGTTGACTTGGTTTATCATTTGTTTGTGAGATTATGTAAAGGATTTATTGTATTATCTTTTAGGTGGCCGACCTAATTGTTTAAGACTTGCGTTGGTATAAATATGACGTAAGATATCTTTGTAGATCATGATATGTGGATTATGGGATTATATGTATGTGAATAAGGCTGTAATCATATGTAGAGGTTTTGTTAGATCATAGGTGATCAAATTGGGTTTGTGTAAGAGGTTTAAGACATTTGGTATTGAGCTTAACCTAAACTATACTCAAACATAGAAGATGCTATTCTTGCAGTTCATTCATCTTTCCAGATTGTAGTCTGGATTTCTTTTGTAGTCAGTGAGGCTCCTTTTGTGCTGAGTAGTGCACTCTAGGTTGTTGTCCTTACTACATGTGTACCCCCCTCTTTTTGTAATCACATACTTATTGTAGAAGTATTATCTGACTATGGGTAGGCTTCCCATCGTGGCTTTTCCCTTTATTAGGTTTTCCACATACAAATCTCAGTGTTATGTATTCTGGATGGTTGGTAATTGTTCCGTGATTTATGTTTGTGCTTAATTATTATATCTTCTATTCTAGTATTTGGTTTATGCATTCTGGTAAAAGGTTTTGTGTGCTTAAAGTTTAATAATCTGTTGACAACTGATTCACCCCCCCTCTTAGTTGTCCACTGATTATCCTAACAACCTTTATCTTGTAAGCCAATGGCAAATCTCTCAATACTTTAGAAACAATCTCATCTTCATTGAGAGATCCACCAGAACACTAAATTCCCATAACATTTTCATTAAATATTTCCATAAAAGAAGTAATCCTTTCATCTTCTTCCATCTTTAGGTTCTCATACCTCACCTGGTAACCATCAAGTTTAGCAATTTTAACAGTAGGGTCACCTTCATTCAGAGTCTCCAACTTATCCCATATAGCCTTTGTGGATGATTGGTTAGTTAATCCCATTATTTATTGATCAGAAAGTGCACTTAATAGGGCTTCTCTAGCTCTACATTCATTTTCAATGTTCTTATCCAAGTTTGTCAGAGGAGGATTTCTAGATGTCGGATTATAAGGAGTATACCCCTTCTTAGTGATCTCCCAAATTTCTTTCCCAATACATATCAAGTGAGTCTCCATCTGAACCTTCCATACTCTGTAATTTGTTGAATCAAGCTTAGGGGTTTCTCTTTGAAAAATAGTTCCAGATGAACTATTAGCTGCCATAGGATCTTCCTCAAGTGGTTAAGCTTCTATAGAGAGGACCAAGATTTGATACAAATTGTTAGGATAACTAGTGGACAATTGAGAGAGGGGTGAATCAGTTGTCAATAGGTTATAAAACTTCAATCATACAAAACCTTTTACCAAAATGCATAAACCAAATACTGGAATAGCAAATATAATAATTAAGCACAAATATAAATCACACAACAATTACCAACCATCCATAACACATAACACCGATATTTGTACGTGGAAAACCCGGTAAAGGGAAAAACCATGGTGGGAAGCCTACCCACAATCAGATAATACTTGTATAGTAAGTATGTGATTACAATAAGAGGGGCCTGCACATGCAGGAAGGCCAACAAACTAGAGCACACCGCTCATCACAAAAGGAGCCTCACTGACTACAAAATTAATCCAGTCTACAATTTGGAAAGATGAATGAACTGAAAGAATAACATCTCCTATGCCTAAGTAGAGTTCTAGTTAATCTCAATACTAGAGGTCTTAAACCTCTTGCACAAACCTAATTTGATCACCTATGATTGACTAAAACCTCTGCATATGATTACAACTTTATTCATGCACATATAATCCCATAAGCTTAATCCATGATCTACAAAGAGATCTTACATCATATTTATACCAACTTGAGACCTAAATAATTAGGTCGGCCACCTAAAAGATAATAAAATAAATCCATTACATAATCCTACAAACCAATGAAAAACGAAGTCGACATAAGACCGAAACAACATAAACCAAACAATAAATCCAACCAGTAACACATCGAGAGCAAAAACCAACATGTTACATAAACTGGTCTATAACCTAGCATAATAAGATTGAATAGAATAGGTCAAGTGCTAAATACAAACACCACCGATCAACTAGAACATGAACAAGATAACCATCAACATCTTGATAACCTTCTAGAAGCCGCACCAACACCACTTATTGGATTCATTAAAATATCTTCAACAAAGCTCTGTCGATAAACCCTTACTGGTGACCAAAAGGCTTACTAGAACAAATGATAGCTTCCAGATCATCAAATCCTGAACCAACTGAATGTGATACACATCAAGAACACATGAATAACCATTCCAAACTAATTCCAATAGCTAGAACATATTGGAGAAGATTTGTAGATCAACATCATAATCTAACCACTCTACTAGAACCTCATAGATAGCAGAACAACTAGTGTTGACATCAATGACAAACATCAATGCAACACATAATCAATTCCTCCAAATTTCAAACATTTACAACTTGGATGCTCCTTATAGTGTGGAGCCTACTCTATTATACATCTCGGCTAAGATAAATGGTCACACTATTATAGGTGATGGTCGATCCCACATGCTAAGTAGATGTCATTATGGAGGAGGCTATGTTTATAAATGGTTTTCATAAAGCAAGCTATGATGAGAGTCATGCATTTTTTTGCACACTTGATGGGTTGTTTATTCCTCCTCTAGGTAACACCACTTTGATAGTCCTAATGGGGCCCAAGATAGTGTCAAGCACCTTCATTGTCATTCTTGAGTCAGACCTATTCTAGGTTAAGCTAGGTATCACATAGTTGATCTCCATGGAAGCAGTTTCGTTAATCACTCATAAGTGCTTAAAGTTCCCTCATGATGGCATAGTGCATGTCATCTAAGATGCTAGATTTCATTCATTGGTTTCTTGTGGGGGCTTTTGATTAGATAATTTCTGGCCTACTTCAATTGGGCCTATTCTTCCTCATGTAGACCTACTATATAAAAATTATAAGTATAAAATGGGGGAGTTGGATCCTAAGTTGGTCCAACCTACAATTTCTCTATCTCTTCCTGCATTAATTTTTTCTCCTCCTTCCCTATTTACTCCTATACTATAGTGAGTTGTGTCTAATACCCCTTCTTTAGTGGGGACTAAGGATAGACCTCCTTGTTCACCTAGGACCACACAACTCTCAGTGGTGTCTTCTATTATAGCATTTGCATCTAGTGTAGGAAAAGAAAAGGCACCCACATTGTCCATATCCGCAACCTATCCTCCCTTCGATCTTTCAATCCTAGCAAATATCCCTCATCCCACCTGATATGGTAAGGGTAAGTTGTTAACCCAGGCTATTTCATCACCTTTGGCTCCTACATCATGACCTCTAAGGGTACCCTTTTATCCTCCAATTTCTTCTAAATAAAAATGAGGAAGGGTGTCTTCGACTATGCCTATAGGGCCTATTTAAGAAACACCTCTTGCTTCATTAGTTAAGCATTCTTCTTTGCCAACAATAGCTCAGGATCCCTCTCCCATGGAGCATAGTGTCATTGACCCTTCTTATACTTCCATTCTTGGTCCCTAATTTTTCCAAAAATAGCTTGCATTTGAGCATAAGTTTCATTGGTGGGTGATGGCCTAGGAACGTGAGGTTTCCTTGAAGGGTGCAAGCAATTCATCTATGTCTAGTCCTACTCCTACTCCTTTTATTTATGTGTCTTCTCTCACTTTCATTCCTTCTACTATATATGTGTTTTCTTTGTCTTCCATGTTACTACTTACCACTCTTAGGACCTTCGATGAGCCTTTCCCCATAAGTGTATAGTTTTTCATTTCTCCCTCCTTGGAGCCACTCCTTATCACTTCCTTGCCTAATTTCCCTTGTGTTTTCCTAACCCATTGACATGTTACATACATTGGTGGTGTCTAGTGCAACATTGTCTTCCTCATTTTCTTTGCAACCTCGTTTTTATTAGAGTTTTCTTGGGGTACTTAAACCCACTATGGCTGACCATACGCCTTCACCTCCACAAAAACCTAAGAAAAAAGATTGAGCAAGGCTCCGTTCCTAAGTTTCATTATTGAAAGCTATCTCCAACGACCTCTTTTTCTATTTTCTTCTCTATTTTAGTGCCTATTTATTTGTCTGCATTTGTTTGTGTTTTGGAGGAGGTTTCCCCTTCTCTAGAATTTGTCTCCATCCCCCTTCCAATAGTTGGTGGTGCAACTCCTATTTTGCCACCTCAAGTTGAGTCACCTAGCTCTTTTGTTGACAAGCATTTGTTTAACTCTCCAGAGGATATTCCAATTCTATCTACGATCCTCACATGATTGTTTACTCTGACTTCTTAGGAGGTCTAGGATGAGGATGTGGAAGATGCATCATCCATATCTCTTTCTACTAGTGAAGAACTTGGTGCTGCCCTCATGGTTGTCCCTCTTCCATCTCGACCTCCCTCCTCATATGATCAAGATTGGGAGGATGATGATTTCATGGTGGGTGACTACTATAATAGTACCCTTCTTATCTTGTAGATTATGGTGTTATTGTTTATATTTCTTTGTACTTTCTTTGTATGTTTTGTGCCTCTTTTAAGTACCCAAGTTACTATGTAGGTACTTGGAAATAGGGGGTGATGACTATTTTATGTGTTTGTGCTCTCTTGGAGGACCCAAGTCATTTTGCAAGTACTTGGAAATAGGGGATTATTTGTCATGACCTTCCTCTATTTTTTAATCACCCTTCTATTTTTTTTATCTTAATTTTTAATTTTAGGGACAATGCAAAGAATTGGGGGCATTTAAGCTTTCCTCCATGTTGACCCAAATTTTTATTTTATCTTTGTTTTCATTTTCCTTCTTTAGATCTAAAAACTTTGGGACCATGATGAATAACTCATATGCAGATATGCAGGTTATTCATTTTTACTATTGTAAGTTCTTCTGACACTGAACTATCGACTCCCTTATCTCTTTATGTTTTGTTGATGTTGTGGGTATCATGGGTCATCTATTACAAGCTAGCATTCCACAAAAACATCTCATTATGTTGACATGAAACAACATCTCTTCTCCTTAGAATGACATGTGCTCCATGGATACCATTCTAAGGGGGGATATCATATTTCTAAAATTTTGCATATCTATGTTAGCATCTTCTTATCTTTGTATCTATTTATCTAGTGATCTTTATTATCTTATTTCATCTGTGAGGGCCAAACCACTATCTAATCAATCTATGTTCATCCTATCATGTGGCTATCTAGCATAACACAACTTGCTGCCCATACTGGAAAAACAATTATTTTATCTTTGCGTCTAATTGTATCATTTATTATATAATTTGTTTTATTTTTCACCTAACATGTTTGTTTGTAGCTAACATGTTTATGACAAAATAGCCTAGAAACATCTCACAAAGGTCTAGGTATCTTCATTAGGAGAAACTTTGCATGGTTAGAGTATTTCACTTCCCCTTTTATCTTTGTAAAACTTTCTAACATTTTCTACCTTAGCTTGCATCTCATGTTAATGATATGCTTGCTAAAAAGGGGGAAAAATATAATGTTATAAATTGCACCTGTTGTAATTCCAAGCTACACAAGTGCCTATTTTTTAAGACAATTGGAGAATCCCTTCACCTTTTTGTCTATTTATCCGCTTGGCTTGCCTTGTCAACTTCACCTTTGTCCCTTTTCCCGACTTTGTTGACTATTTGACTTGTAGACACATGCATGCCACAAAGATGTTCGCATGCCATACTAGCATCTCATAAATATGTAGTCTAAATGTGGTCATTGGAGCATTACACCTACACTTGGCAGAGCTCATAACACCTCCTACAATGCCCACCGATGTTGTTTTTTCTTCCAGCTTGTCTATCTTGCCCTTCTAGCTTCATTTTGGGGGTCTGATGGATCTCTTACAATTTCGTACATTATAATATCACTCTCCAACATTCTAAGAAATATTCAAAACATTCTTGGCTGTCTCGATTACTTCATGTTTGAAACTCTCACTATTTCATGCTTTGAGAGGATTTTGCATATCTTTTCCTATCTGGAAAGCTCTCTGCTTTAGGTGTGGAAGGAGAGTTTTTCTCTTCTTATTTTTCACTCATCATTTTATCTCCATTAGAATATCTATTTTTGTGTTTACTTTATATCTCATTTTATCATCTATAAATCCATCTATCTAGCTAGCTAGCTAGCTATGGAGGTGGAAACACCAAAACAAGGGTCCAACTATGACAAACCTCTAAAACACAACACCAACATTTTCCTCTCTAGTTTGTGTGTAGGTTATCAGATAAGTGTCATTTTGTTGGAGGCTTTAATCGTGGACCCATTATGAGAATCTCCTTTCTTTCCTTCATTTCTCTATTTCATATTAATTTTTGTTTTAATCTGTTATTTATTTATCACCTACAAAATTCTTTAAAATACATATTGATTGCACTCTGTTTTTTGGTATAAAATTCCATACTTTATCTGTACAAGACACCAACATGTCGCATTAATATACACAAACCATGCATGCATCCTTGGTTAGAGAGTTGGTGAAGGTCATCAAAAGATCTTTGGGACACATCCAATGTTATCTACTAGCACTTGGCATCCCCTGTGCTTTGTTCTTATCATGAGTGGAGAGGCTGATTGAGTAAGTCCCCAAGATGTTATCTAGTACCTTTCAAAGTGATTTTCATTTCCCCCCTTTACAAGACCAATTCAATAGATTTGACTGATATCTTTTTGACTCCTAGAGATTCTTCTCCATGTAAAATTTCAACTCAAATAGACAACCAAGTCAAAATTGATGACCTCTAGAAGTCCCTACATCATAGGAGAGGAGGAAGTGATTTTAGTGGAGATGAAATACAAGAGTCAATAATTACATATATTTGTTGGCCATTTGGAGGAATTGATTATGTGTTGTATTTATGTTTTATCATTGATGTTAACACTAGTTGTTTTGGTTGCTTTACCGGCACCCTTCTGGTCTCGGTAGGTTGTTTGGTTTCTGGTTGGTTTAGATCCGGCATAATCTGGTATGCTCTAGTATGTTTGGGTTATGGAATTGGATTATTCAGGCTACTCAGGTTCATGTTTAGTCAGTTGGTTTTGATCTAGTGATCAAATGATATCCTGCTTACTGGCAAGCTTGGTTTGTGGTTCTGGCGAGGGTTTCATCAGTAAAGCTTTATTGAAGATCTTTGATGATATGCATAAGTGGTGTTGGTGTGGCCTCTAGTGGAGTTTCAAAATGCTAATGGTGATCATGTTCGATACTTAGTTTATTGGGATCATTACTTTAGCATGTGTGGACCTATATTGGGTCCCAGTTTATCTAGGTTATGGATCGGCTTAATGTAACATGTGGATTCAACCTCTCAATGTGTTTCCAGGATGTCTTATGGGTTAGATATTATTATTTTGGTCTTAGGCCGACATGTTTTGTAATTATGTAATTGTATTATTGTCTGGTGGCCGACCTAATTGTTTATGGTTGAAGGTTTGTATATTTATGATGTAAGATCTCATTGTAGATCATATGTGAGGATGTAATGAGAAAATAATGTAATATTATTTAGGCAGAGGATTTGGTCGATCATTGGTCATCGAGTTGGGTTTATGTAAGAGGATTTAGTCTTCCAATATTGAGCTTAATTGTAACTATACTCAGGCATAGGAGATGTTATTTTTGTAGTTCAATCCTTCTTCCGGATTGTAGTATGGATTTCTATGTAGTTAGTGAGACTCCTTATGTGATGAGCAGTGTGCTCTAGGCTGTTGGCCTTCCTGCAAGTGTAGGCCCCTCGATTGTAATTCACATACTTACTGTAGAAGTATTATCTGACTGTGGGTAGGCTTTCCACCATGGTTTTTCCCTTTACTAGGTTTTCCACATACAAATATTGGTGTCATGTGGATGGTATTTATTCTCTGATTATTGTTTATGCTTAATTGGTTTATCTACCATTTTGGTATCTGGTTTAAGCATTTTGGTATTAATGTTTTGGGTTCCAGTATTAAAGTTTTAAATGGTTAAGGTTTTGGCAATCTGTGACAACCTATTAACCCCCCCCTCTCAGTTGTCTTCTGGTTATTTGAATTGTCTAACAATTGGCATTAGAGATCTAGTCCTCTTTGTAGAAGCTTAACCACTTAAGGAAGATCCTATGGTGACTAACAGTTCAAGTTCATCTAGTTCATCTGGAGCTATCTTTTGGAGAGATATTCCTAGGCTTGATGGAATAAATTATAAAGTATGGAAGATTCAGATGGAGACTCATTTGAGATGTCTTGGCAAGGAGATTTGGGAGATTATAGAGAGTGGTGTTACACCTTATAGTCCGACACCTAGCAACCTTCCTCTGACAAAATTGGATAAGGAGTTTGAGAATGATTTTAGAGAAAGAGAAGCCCTCTTTTGTGCACTTTCTAATCAACAAATAATGGGATTAACTAACAAATCATCTGCAAATGCTATATGGGATAATTTGGAGACTCTTAATGAAGGTGACCCTATTGTGAAGATTTATAAACTTGATGGTTATCGGGTGAGATATGAAAACTTGAAGATGGAACAAGATGAAAGGATTACTGCATTCATGGAAACGGTAAATGAGATTGTTATGGGAATTCAATGTTGTGGTGGAACTCTGAGTGAAGATGAAATAGTTTCTAAAGTTCTCAGAGCTTTACCACCATCTTATAAGATGAAGGCTACTATTATTAATGAAATAAGAATGATGGCTAATAATTCTATCAATAGAGATATGTTGGTTGGGAAATTATCTTCTTTTGACCTTGAATAATTCGGACCTTCTAGAGTTGTGAAGTTTGAACTTGCTTTTCATGCATCTGCATCATCAACTGGCAAGAAAGATTGGAAAGATTTATGTGCAAAGGAATTGGATGACATGAAAAGAGAAGATGATGAGTTTGAGCAACTTGAAAAACTATTTTCTAAAAGATTACCTAAAGGGCCGGTAGGAAGTAAGTATGAAGGAAAAACACCTTTTAAATGTTTTGCATGTAATAAGATAGGTCATTTTGCATATAGATGTCCTGAAATGAATTCAAGATTTGAAGAAAGAGTGAGAAGATATTTTAATCCTAACCTTGGATATCAGAATAAGTATAAGTACAGGAAAAATAGAGATAAATCATGCTACATAGCTGATGAGGAAGGTGTGATTGATTCTGATGATGAACCGACAGAAGACTCTGCTGGTGGTTTCGGAAATGGGAATGAATGGGTGTTCCTGACTATCAAGGAAGATGTTCCAGCATTGGAAGAGAATGTACTTGAAGAGAAGGCACTTGCTACTAAACTAGAAGACAAGGATGAATGGGTAATTGACAGTGGATGTTCACATCATATGACTGGAGATAAAAGGAAGTTTCTATCTTTGCAAGAATTTGATGGCAATCTGCTTAGATTTGGAGATGAAAAAGCATGTATGATCAAAGGAAAAGGAACTATATAATTGGATGGTAAGCACAATACTAATAATGTTTATTTTGTTGAACGTTTGAGGCATAATCTTTTGAGTGTAGGACAATTGGTGGATAAGGGATTTCAATTATAGTTCAAGGATGGAAAATGCAAAATCATTAATAGATCTAGTTTGGAGATTGCAACCGGTACACAGACAAAAGGTAATATATTTCATTTGAATTCTAGTGAGAAGACATGTTTGATTGCACAAATTAATGAGAGTTGGCTATGGCATAAAAGGATATGTCATGTGAATTTTGATTGCATTGTAAATATCAGTTCAACTAAGGCTATTAGACATATACCTAAAATTATGAAGCCCTATAATCCGGTATGTAAAGAATATCAAATGGGAAAACAGGTAGAACCTCTTTTAGGAGTATACAAGATAAATATAATGATATTCTTGATCTTATTCATACTAATTTGTGTGGCCTTGCTAGAGTTAAAATTTTTCAAGGTGATAGATATTTTATGCTAATCATTGATGATTATTCTAGGATGGTGTGGGTTACTTTTCTACGGGAGAAATATGAGGCTTTTGAAAAGTTTTAAATTTTTAAGGCTAAAGTTGAGATAGAGATAAGATTGAAGATTAATTGTTTAAGGTCAGATCATGGTTGATAATTCACACTCGGTGAGTTTAATAACTTTTGTGAGAAGCATGGTATCAAGAGACAATTTTCTGCTCCCCGAAAACCTCAGTGGAATGGAGTTGTGGAAAGGAAGAACAAACCTATCTTGGATGTTTCTAGAACAATGATGATGGAAGCTAGTACCCCATATCTACTAGAGAGAGGCAGTGAGCACAATGGTTTATATACTCAATAGAGTACATATCAAAGGAGAAACCGATAAGACACCTTATGAATTATGGTTTGGCAATGCACCTACAATTAAGTATTTTGGAATCTTTGGTAGTAAATGTTATATTAGGAGAGATGATATTATTGTAAAATATGATCCTAGATGTGATGACGGTATATTTATTGGTTATTATAATTAAAGAAAATAATATAGATGTTATAACAAGAGATTACAAAGAATTGTGGAGAGTGCTAATATCAAGGTGGTTGAGCTGAATAGAGGTCAAATCAAAGTTTATGAGCAAGAACCAGTAGTGGAAATAATCATAATTGAACCGATAACCTTTACTAGAACAAAATGTTGAACCAGTTACTCCAGGAGTATCAAAAAATTCAATAGTAATTGAAGAACTGGGAAGAGTAACAGAGAGTCAAAAGACTCCTAGGTATGTGAGATTGAATCATTCAGAAGATCAAATCATTGGGGATAAGAACAATAGAGTGATGATAAGAAGAATACTGGAAACTAATGAGGTATGTTTAATTTCTCAAGTTGAACTGATATCAGTAATTAAAGCATGTAAAGATGAATGCTAGTTGAAAGCTATGTAAGAAGAATTAGATTAGATTGAGAAGAATAACACATGGACTTTAGTTCCCCGGCCTAAAAATAAGAATTTTATTGGAACTAAATGGATTTTTAGGAGTAAATTGAATGAAGATGGTCAATTTGTAAGGAACAAAGATAGATTGGTTTGTAAAGGATATTCTCAGAAGGAATGAATTGATTATGGTGAAACTGTTGCACCTATAGCTAGGATTGAAGCTGTAAGATTATTTCTTGCCTATGTTGCACATAAAAACTACTAGGTTTTTCAGATGGATGTTAATGTAATACCCTAAAAATGGTCATCTAAACCATGGGCCCCTAATCTCAACAACATCACCAAGGTCCTAACCAAAGGCAATTAAATCAATCTTGAGCACATTATTAATTCTTTAATTATCAAAAATCACATGGCAAATCAACCACTCAATATTAATTAAATATTTATTTAATTAATCAAATCATTTCCAAGAATATCATTTTTTGATCAATTATCCCATTTTAATTTATTAAATATCTTTGCATATTTAATTAATTAATAAATTTGCCATTCAATCATGCAAAAAAAAGAACTAATTTGCTACAAAAAGAAGAATTGATTACAAAACAAAGAGTTGAATTGAAAATTAAATAAAAGAATTGAATTGAGAGAGAAATCAAACTTGAGATATTATTTCTTTTTTTTCTAAATTGAGAACTTGAAATAAGAAAAGCAATTAATTGAATTATTAATTATTCTCTTAAATTGGAACTCAAAGCTTTTAGAAAAGAAGTTCAATTGCATTAAGAAGACTCTTTTCTTGATTAAATTGAAGAATTATCTATTTTTATCACAAATGCATGGAATTGATTTATTATTGTTTTCTAATGCAACTTGGACTTCTAATTTGAATGCATTTCAATTCAACTATAATTGGAATCTATCTCAAGGTTAACTCAACCTGATTTCTCAATTATTTTCAATTAATCCTAAATTGAGCTTTTTGTAATTCTCTATAAATTTAGTCTTCAGCTCTCATTCCAATTCACCCCAGAGATTTTTGAGAACACACTTGGAGATTATTATCACGCTAATTTGGCTCTAGAGTCATTGAAATCATTGTGCTTTTTTAGACTACTTGCATCCATTTTACATTCATTATTGCTTGCACCCATTGTTGCTTGAATTAATTATTATTGCTTGAATTATTCATCCTATAGCAGATTCTTTGTCGTATGAGTCTAAATCATTTATCATCCTGCACTGCATTATGTCTCGTACGAGATAGAATTGACCTCAGTCTTTTGTCATCCTACACATGCCCATCAGTCATACGGTACAAGGTAGCAACTCATACAAAACATAATTTCTATTGTCCTATAACTGCTAAATTGTTGTCTGGTTCAGAAAACCTAGTCGTACGAGTCTCTGGATTTGTCAGACAGAACAGTCAAACTTGCCAAAAACATAGTCTACAGCGAACATAATACTGGTTGTCATTTTCCTGAGCATAAATAGATCAAGATAGTGTACCTCTGCCATTTGAATTGCACGATTTGGTCGATCACCTCTCAGCTAGTTCAATCAACTACCTATCAAATTTGAGTCACTTAGATAACATCTTATACAGGATAGATCATTCCTGAAACCAGATTGCATCTTACACTATGCTTAGAATCAACTTAGATAACGTCTTAGACAGGATAGATCATTCCTGAAATTACACAAAATCTCAATTGTTTCTCCCAAAACAATGCTCTAAATAGAACAAACTATCTCTGAAATTGATCTTGACCTCTGCATCACAAAACAACTCTAGGTCACACTAATCCATAAAAATGCCTATTCAAACTAGGAGTTCTCATAAGAAACAAGCCAAAGGCAAAGAACAAACCTTCACTTATCAAGACAATCCATTCTACATGAAGGATCCCCTCACTAACATACCATCGTCATCAAGCGGACCGATTTTTGATGAACCGAAATCACCCACTATACATGAGACAGAATACAATGATAGAAACAAAAATGACCGTAATATTCCTGAAATACATAATGACTCATCATCGTCAAGTGAGATTGACATAACTGCTGAACCTCCAGAAAAAGAAATCCTTGACTATCAGAAAGACAAAGACTTTAGAAAAATGATGAAAACTATCATGACCTGAGAAAAGGAAGACTATTTCTTAGAACTAGCAAATCAAGGTACCAAACTTCCTATTGGATATGACGTTCAGACACTTGTTACTAAAAGGGAAGACTCATCTATAATTATGGTACACAAACAGTTACTAGCTTTGTGGACAGAGCTCACAGGGCTAAAGAATAAGGACAAGTCCTTGAAACAATATTCTCTAGAAACAATATGTCCCTTTCCATTTGACAAGAATTTACACATGCCTCCATTCCCTTTACGAGTGGAAATCCCAAAATTTGATAAATATGATGGTACCTCAGATCCTCAAGATCATGTTAGGGAATTTAGTGCTTCTTGGATGGAATTCATGCACGATCAAACGTACCTCATGCGTCTCTTCCCAAGGAGTTTAGGGGGTCAAGCAATGGAATGGTTCTCAAGTCTATCCAAAGGAATAAAAACATTCGAAGAACCAATCCAATTGTTTTTACAACAATACTCATACAACATTCGACATCCTGTGACTATGATCGATCTTTGTAATACTCAACAGAAAATAGGGAAACCTCTTCTTACTTTTTTCCAATGCTGGAGAAGGATGTTCTCTAGGTACCCACGACCTATTCCAGACTCTGAGAAAATGGATATATTTGTCAATAACTTGGCCCCCAAACTAAAATATAATGTACAAATGCAAGTACACCCATCATTTAACAAAATGGTAGATAATGCCATTCAAATGGAAGATGTGCTCATAAAGAAAGGGGATATCACACCTTGGAAAGAAACACAAACAAGATCTAGCTCTAAAGAAAGAACAAGTATTGGAAATTTGCCAAAGACAACAACAAGAATGTTGTTAATGATGGAGTAGTAGACATTGTCAAAACCAACTCAAAATCAACAATATTCAACCTGGCTAGTGGTACACAAGCACTTAAAGTCATTGAGATTGCAGCAGAAAATCCGCCAAAGAAAACAAAGGAATGGTTCAAAGAAAAGCCTTGGCTTTCCAAATCTAAGCATGATTTTACTCCTCTTGAAGAATCAAATGAGTTGGCTTTCAAAACTCTATTGGCAAACAACTTGATAACACTACCAGATAACTCCAGACCATATGATCCAGATGTCAAACAAAGATGGTGGAGAAAAAAATGAATAATGTGACTTCCATCAGAATAAAGGTCATAACATAAACAATTGCATGAAGCTAAAACATGAGAGTCAGGATCTCATAGACGCTGGTAAAGTTGTTGTTGGGAATCATCCAGCCAATGTTGATCATAAAGCATTTAAAGACCCTTTTCCTACTTATGAACAAGGTGATTCCTCAAAGACCAAAGGAGGTGCCAAGGTAAATTATGTTTATGCCAGCCAGGACAACATTATCAACATGATTGAACCTTCACACTCAGAATATTGAAATGTGATCATAGTTCAAGATAAACCAAATGAATCATGATATGCAAAAGCTCTGACCAGATCTCAAAAGAAAGTTACCCTCCAAGGAGCTAGTTCTTCAAAACTGGCTCAGGAAACATCAAATCCAACAGCCGTGCCAAATAAACAAAAGGAATCAACCTTGGACAAATTTAAAAGATTAACCTCATCATCATTCTCTGGATATAGCATGGTTGAACAATTGAAAAGGACAAATGCTCAAATTTCAATTTTTGAATTTCTATAGCTCTCATCTGCTCACAAGGAAATCCTAGACAAAGCATTGCTCACTACCAACATTCCAAAAGATTTAGGTATTGATCAATTTCAGTCTATGGTGGGTCATCTGACTTCACCTCACTATTTGACGTTCTCTAAGGAAGATGACAATTCATTAAATCATCCACATAACTAGCCATTGCATATTGAATCCATGATCCACAAACACAGAGTTAAACATGTTTTGATAGATGAAGGCACGGGGTTGAATATATGTACTTATCATCTGCTTACACAACTAGGATTCTCTGAAAAATGTCATTGATCCAGGCAAGAAAATAACAATTAAAGCCTATGATGAAGAAGAGAGGACCTCCAAAGGTTTGGTATCATTACCAATCAGAGTGGGACCGGTAGAGAGAGATGTCCTTTTCCATGTTCCTAATATTCCATTGTCATACAATATATTATTGGGTAGGCCATGGATTCATGAAATGAAGGCAGTACCATCAACATATCACCAATGCTTAAAGTTTCCTCATAATGGAGCTGAAGTCAATATTCTGGCTGATACAAATGTCATCTGTAATGCATTGACAAAAGGTGCAGATACTTTTATGCCTCATAATAGGGCAGCCTCTCCAAATGAAGATCCAAAAACATTGATGAAAGACTTAGAAAAGAGACTGAAGATTATAGATACCGGCATGGATGGCTACAAGATAGAACTGGTACTATCATTTGTTTCTCTCCCTCCATCACCAAAATAGTTGGGCAAGCCATCAGAGGCTATGAGAACACAAACTTCAGCTCCAAATACTATATATGATGGTCTCTTCATACAATCTTCTACCTCCTTGGTGGATGAAATAGAAGAGGATGATGTGCTTAACTGGCTCTTTAAGGAAGATAGTCCAAATGAGGAGGTATGACATTGTGAGATTTCCTCAAACCAATATGGTCATGGTTACAAAATGATTTAGTGCATGGGGTACTCAGGTACTGGTCCTTTGGGTAAGCAAAAAGAAGGTATCACTGAACCAATTCAGCTACAAACCAAATCCACAAATGATAAGGTTGGACTGGGATACAATCCTAAAAAGACATTAGAACAAAAACATGTCTCTAAGTCTTAAAGCTTGAAAAAGATATCACCTTTAACATTACATGAAGCAAACACTAAACAAATAAAAGAAGAGTGTAGAAAAGAGAAAGAGGAATCAATAGTCAAGAAAGAAGAAATAGTCAGTGCTCAAGCTTCGATGATATCAGCTATGATAATACAAGAAGTTGAGGTTCCTGAGGATATAAGAGATGAAATGGTAAGCATCAGAGAACTATTTGCACCATTAAAAGTTCCAATTACATATACTAGCAAGAAACAAGTAGATGATTCAGAGACTGATTTAAACAAGTATGAATGGGGTCCTAACTATCTTTCAGACACATCCGCTATAGAAACTCCAAAAGAATCTAGTGGTGTCATAGATGATAATCAAGAGCTGATGCACATAAAACTAGAGAGGGAAATACAAGAAATTAGACAAAAGAGGCAAGCAAATTATGAACAAGCATTGAAAGAAGGAACAATACCAGAAAGCTTCTCATCTATGTATCCTTATCTTAAAATAGAACAAATCAGTTATAGCACTACACAGGAAGAGTTAGAAGCTGCAGAACAAGAACCAGTTATTAGTCTAGAAGAACCTAAATGGAGTAGACAAAAAAAATTCATAGAAACAATGAGATCATGTCAATAGGTGTGTCAGATACAAATGACAAATGAACTACAATATGAAGGAATTTGTAGCATTAAAGATGTTAGTATTGATACCATACATATGCTTACTAAATCACCTGACAGAGACTTGGAAACTTCATCTGATAACTCTGATGATTCTGAGGACTCTAATAATAGTCCTATTCATGATGATACCCACTCATCCTTAAATTCTAAATCATCTGATACAAATAATGAAAAATTGCCTACTAGTCTTATTGCTATTAAACCACGACATGACGTCTAGTCTGACTTAGTAAACAATGTTACAAGTATGTCTATTGGATTAGGTTGATTAAATATTAATGTGAACTTTAATAATCATGATCTGACTCTTCCTAGTCTCGAGACACTTATGCAAGGTATCATTCTAGAACTTGACTTTTCGATCCGTAACTGTGATAACACTACCATGAATGCTCTTGAACCTATCCAAAATTTGTCCTTAATACATCCCGAATTGATTGACTGTACTTTATAAAATCAACCCATGGATATACCTACTTTTTCCAATGAATATACATTATCCTATTATCTCAATGCAGTTGAACCTATTAACTCTTCCACCAATGAATGGAGTGAAAATATGACTGAAGAGGATATCAAGTATCTTAGTCGCAAAAACAAGAAAAATAAAAATAAAAGATCTGATGGTGAAAACCATATAGTGGTGGTGTCAGAATCTAAAAAAGAGAAAATAAAGGATGTACCTAAAGGTGAAAACCTCTCTAAGGCACCTGAAGGTGAGATACTTGGTATACTGCCCAGTCATTTTCAAGAGCAGTCTTCCATATTGATTGAGCCAACTCAGCTAGTGAATATCGGGAATCAAGAGACACCACTAATTATTCACATAGCTCAATCACTATCAGTAGAGGAATTGAAGGATTTCACTTAGCTATTCTTAGAGAAGAAAATAAATTTTGCATGGACATACTCTGATATGCCAGGCTTGGATCCTGATCTCATTATGCACCATCTCTCAATCACACCAAGAGTAAAACTAGTTAAAAAAAAGCTTCGTAAGATGCACCCGCATGTCGCACTATTGGTCAAAGCTGAACTAGAGAAACTACTCAAAGTTGGATTTATCAGAGCAATAGATTATGCTGAATGGATTTCCAATATAGTACCTGTGTCAAAGGTAGATAAATCTATCAGAGTTTGTACAGATTTTAGAGATCTCAATAAAGCATGTCCAAAAGATGACTTTCCATTGCCAAATATTGATATGATAGTCGACATGATAGCTAGGTATGAGATGTACTCACTAATGGATGGATTTTCCAGCTACAATTAGATTAAAATCACTCCTGGAGATTAGGAAAAGATAGCTTTCACCTGTGCATGGGGAACCTTTTGCTGGAATGTCATGCCATTTGGGCTAAAGAATGTAGGAGAAACCTATCAAAGAGCAGTCACTACAATCTTTCATGACATGATGCATAAGAATATGGAAGATTATGTTGATGACACCTTAGTGAAGACTATGAAAAGATCAACACATATTCAAGAGTTAGGTCCTATACTTGATAGAATGGAAAAGTTCAAGCTCCGTTAAATCCAAAGAAGTGTGCATTCAGAGTGACATCTGGTAAACTACTTGGCTACATCATTTCAAAGAAGGGCATTGAGGCTGATCCTAAGAAGGTCCAAGCTATAATGGAAATTCCATCTCCAAAGAACATCAGTCAAATGAGAAGTCTGTAGGGACGTCTCCAATCCATTAGAAGATTCATTTCTCAACTAGAAAACAAGGCTCAACATTTTACAAAAGTATTGAGAAAAGCAATAATATACAACTGGGATTAGCAGTGTGAACAACATCTTCAACAAATAAAAGAGTACCTGTCAAATCCACCGATCTTAATGCCACCTATTCAAGGTGAGCCACTAATCTTATATATATCAGCAATAGATTCATCACTGGGGGCACTTCTGGCACAACAGTATGAGAACAAAAAGGAAAGAGCTATTTATTACATCAATAGGACATTGGTGTCTTATGAAATGAGCTACAGTATAATAGAAAAAGCATGCTTGGCATTTTTCTTTTAATCACAGAAAATGAGGCACTATATGCTAGCACATTTAGTCAAGTTGGTGGCCAAAATCAATCCACTCAAGTATCTTCTTAATAAAGCAACACTCACTGGAAGATTGGCAAAGTGGGTAATGATCCTTACAGAGTTTGACATTGAACATGTGGAACACAAAGCCATAAAAGGATAGCTAATTGCTGATCAACTTGTTGAAGCTCCACTTGAGGATACTCAACCACTACATATTGAGTTCCCAGATGAATCAATAATGCATCTTACTCAACAACCCTGGAAGATGTTCTTTGATGGGTCCTTTACTCAAAATGGTTTAGGTGCTGGCATATTATTCATTACTCCTCAAAAGTACTCAATTCCAAAGTCTTATAAGATTCTATTCCCTTGCACAAACAACATTCCAGAATATGAAGCATTGGTGAATGGAATAAAACTAGCCATTGAATGGAAGGTTGCTGAATTACATATTTATGGAGATTCTCAGCTGGTCATCAATCAAATCAATGATACATATCAGACTAAGGATGAGAAATTGATTCTTTACAAGAGGGTGGTAGATGATCACAAGAAGTATTTTGCTTTTCTATCATTCCAACAAATTCCTAGATCATCAAATAGAGCAACAGATGCTATGGCTACCTTGGAATCTATACCTAAGCTATAGGAGTCCAATTTTCACTTTGATTTCCTGGTGGAAGAGCTATATTACCCTACTTATGATTTTCCTGAGACCCAAATAGTCTGTTCTATTATTGGACATGACTCATCGCGATACAACCACATCTATTCCTATCTATGTGATCAAATTATCCCTGAAAACCTTACTCGTAACGAGAAAAGAAACCTAACTCGAAATGCTTCGTGGTATGTTATCATAGCTAATGATTTATTTAGATGAGGTTTGGATGGTACATTGCTTAGATGTCTAGAAACTGAAGAGTCTAAACATGCATTATCGGAAGTCCATGAAGGTATTTGTGGATCTCATTCAAATGGTTTTACTTTAGCTCGGAAACTATTATGGGTTGGCTACTACTGGCCAGATATGGAAAAAGATGCCATAAAATTTGCTAAGACTTGTGAGAAATGTCAGCTTCATGGAAATCTCATACATGCCCCCGCAAGGGACCTCATACCATTCATTATACACTGGCCTTTTCAACAATGGGCCTTTGATCTCATTGGTCAGATATATCCCGCATCATCTAGTAGACATAAATTCATCATAACGGCCACTGAGTATTTCACCAAGTGGGTAGAGGTAGTTCCGCTCACCAAGGTAATTGGTAAACAAGTCGCCTTATTCATCCTAAACTATATAATTTGTAGGTATGGGATACCTTCATCCATCATGACTGATAATGGAGGACAATTCAAAAATAAAGACCTAGATGAACTTTGTGAGATATTCAAAATAAAGCAACACTGGTCATCAGTATATTACCCTCAAGGTAATGGACAAGCTGAGGCATCTAACAAAAACCTACTGACCATCTTGCATAGAACAATGAACAAGTCTGGGAAGGATTGGCATCTGCAGCTCAATCCTGCACTATGGGCTTACAGAACCAGTATCAGAACACCTACTGGGGTTACACCTTTTTCTTTGGTGTATGGGTCTGAAGCAGTATTACCCATTGAAGTAGAAATACCATCTCGAAGAGTTTCGTTGCAAGGTCTTGTTACTGATGAATATCATATAAATATCTAGATTGCAAGAACTCGAATTGCTGGATGAATGTCAGCAAGTGGCGTTTGATCATCTCAGACTGTACCAAAAGAGAATGTCTAGAGGATATAACAAGAAGGTTAGACAAAGAGAATTTCAGGTTGGTGACCTAGTTCTGAGAGAAAATCCAAAAAATCAACAGTTTTGAGACAACAAAGGGAAGTTTGAACCCAACTGGTTGGGTCCCTACATTGTTACTATAGTATTCAGCTCTGGTGCCTATCAACTCTCAAAATAAAAAGGAGAACAACTCCATGAATTGATTAACACCATCCACTTGAAGAAATTCTTTGCTTAGCACTCTCTGCTCTAGCAAACTGTATAGCTGAAAAAGTCTTGAAAAAAACCTAAAAATTAAAAAGAAAATGCCCTGGTGAAAACCTGGTAAACAGGCACCTTGGTAAAAAAAAATTTTGATTCTCTGCCAAGTAGGTGAAAACTTGGCAAACAAGCGCCTCTTGTACTCAAGCACTCCATCTATCAACGCAATGTTGGCATTTCCCACTTTTATGTATCTTTGCTTTCACTTGTACATATTTTTAGTCACTTTTGTGACATCCTGGTTTGTTGGAACCCTCATGACTTGAAACAGAACAATGTCCTAGTCTTAGGTTACTCGACAGAGCACATTACATATCATAAGCAGTGTCAACCAAGTCATTATTCCATCAGTGAAACCTGGTCATCCACTCCAAGTCAATCATCTGTCTCCTGACTACTATAGAGTTTTTATCACTGAGTTCACAAGAAAAACAAGATAACGAAAAATAATTACTAAACAATTTGAGCTATGAATGAAAATTCTCTTTGTATGCTATCTTTTATATTGATTTTTTATTAATGTCCCTTTGAGTAACTCAAGGAAGTCTATTGTGACAAAGAGAAGCAAGGATTGGGGGCATAATATTTTCTTTGTTTTCTGCTTGTAGGAATGATCCTGATAATCTGGAAACATATAAATTAGCTGGGTTTATATGATAAGGGCCTTTGCATTAAGGTGAAATTGCCTCACATACCTCAACTCTGCTTATTTGTATGCTATAGGGAGGTCCATATCATTTCTTTTTCTATTTTGAGGGAATTTCTTTATGATGCAATTGGGGTCCCTACGAAATTTGTCCAAGGATATGAACAAAAAAAGGGTCATTGCAGACAAGATAATTAATATTGCACATTGAAAAAGAAAGGAACTCTAACCTGCCTATTGTGTTCATTATGCTCAGTGATGAATCTTAAGTATTTTAAATCCAGTGACTAGGTTTAGGTTGCATTTTGCACATCATTTTGCATTTTAGTGAATCTAGGGTTATTTTGGTGTGATAATAATAATCTCTTTATCTTCAGAATGAGAACTAAGAGCATCATTATTTCTTACGCTATATGATCTATTTATTATTTCTCCGATCGAGTACTTGTGTTTTGAGATGATTAGCTGCATACATAAGAGCATCATTATTTCTTACGCTATATGATCTATTTATTATTTCTTCGATCGAGTACTTGTGTTTTGAGATGATTAGCTGCATACATAACATTTCATATAGATTCATTCATTCATTTTATTATTAATCATTTGCATTCATCTTATTGCATAGAAAATAAAAAATTTGCACTGCTCATTTTCATTCTTTTATTTGCATATGAAAAGAAACAAAAACATAGACATTCATTATCATTTGCAATACATACATGTAGAATAAAGCATATAGAAACATCTCATAACCAATTGACATAAGTAAGATGAAGTCAAATTGGATCTCGTATATATATATATCATCTCAATTCTAAGAGTACAAAATGACATGTACAAACTCCCATTGGAGCAAGAATCGTATTGGCTACAAAAAAAAATGGGTGTGTCTACAAAAAATATCCTAGCTACAAAAAGAATCATCTAGCTGGTGCCCTCTCCCTCATCGCCTAGTGGAGGAGGAGGATCCTGATGCCTGGGATCCTAGCAAGGTGCTCGTGCTCCCTCTGATCTGGCCATATACTGTGAATAAGGTTGCATCTGCTATGCAACAGGAACTACATCACTATATGCTGCTACGTAATAAGATGCCCTACTGCTTTGGAGAAGGACCTCCTATCGTAGAGACTCTATCTCTGCTCTCGACTCTACTCTCAAAGCCACAATCTGGCGATCACGCTCAGTCCTCACCTCGCCTAGCTGTCGGTCTCACTCCACCAACTAAGTCTGGGCCACTATCAACTGTGACTATAGCTTTGCAAGATGTGCTCTCATCGACATACTAGCATCCTGTCCATGCTCTCTCATAGGTCCCCCATCTCCACCCCCATCTCCACTGCCACCACCACCTGCACTCTGCTCCTCTCTCCACTATCATACCTGTCTAGGAGCTGCTCTATCCTCCTCCACCTCACCCACTCCCCCTAGGGATCCACCCTCACTCCTCAGCTGCCTACCCTAAGCTGGTATCCTACTGCTGCTCACACCCGGATCACCACTACCCCGTCGTGGAGCCTCAGCCCTCTGTCCTTGACTCTGCCTCTGGCCCTGTCTCTAGTGCTATCCCTGTGCTGGTGCAGGGACATCATCCTCAACATCCTCAATGTGAGGAGCCTGCTCACCTGGATCTATCAAATGTAGGAAAGGATGCTACTGAAAGTAATCTCTATACTAGGGCAATACCCCCGCATCTGCTATATCATCCAGGTAATCCCACCTTAGGTGGTGTAAACCTATCAGCTCCTGCATAGCCATGACATAAGATAGCCTAGGTGCCCAACCTTGCCTCTCCTCGTCAACATACCTAGCATATGTTGTAAACTCCTGTGAGATCCCTTGAGGCCGTCCATACTGCCTCATCACTCATGAAACGATGAATTGCTCCATAATAGTCTGCGATCTCCCAATCAGTGGGTGTGTGACAAATAGATCTCTCCGCACTACCCGCCAGTCATCCCACAACTCTAACCGTCTATATGGTCACCATATGACAGCTATCAAGTCATCGAGCTACCGTCTCTAGAAGTATGTCTTGCCCAGATGGGGCTTTGTGATATATCCAGCATATCTATAAATGAGCGGTTGTCCTGGCTTCCTACTATCTGTCACTATCGGCCAACACATGGGAAGGTGCTCCCAAGCCCACACTTGCAAAATATATACCCCAGCAGCCATGCTCTGCCCCTCTCTATAAATGATCTCATGCATCTCTCAATACATGTAGGCCAGTAAACAAGAACCCCAACCAAGTCTCTGAGGGGACTCTATCAATCGCTCGAGCATCTGGTCCCATCCACTCTAAAAACCCTGCTACCCTTGGTCTGGCATCAAAAAGCACCCAATAAAACCTGCTAGGACACATGCTAAAGGATACTCCTCACTGTACCTGCTCATCAGTATATCCCAACTCATAGAACGAGTCAAGATATTAGGATCCCTAAAATGTTCCTCAGTGCCTGTAATCCAGATAATAATGTGGTATCATAGTCCACCTTATCCCCAGCAAAAGGGATATGAAGGATCCTGTACACATCCTCGGGAGTGATGGTCAACTCCCCAACTGGAAAATGAAAGGTATTATGCTCCAAATGAAATTGTTCTACCAACACTGTGAGAATCCCGTGGTTCACACAGATATCAGGTAACTGCATTAGGTGAGTAAAGCCACACATATCAATATGGGCATGCTCAACCTTAGATAAATACCGAACTAACACCATAGTGGGAGGATATACACATCTGAAGAGCATAGGAGGTAAGCAAACCTGCAACAATCCAACAAAGAAACATTAGAAAACATTCCACATGAGTCTACAAGAGAAGTTAAACATCACTCAAATTCAACTAACTCAATTGCAAAAGAAAAATTTCATGTTTACACTTTCAAAAATGGTCACTATTTTCTAAATGACAAAACACAGTTAAACAGAATCTCGTACGAGTCAGGAATGGCTCTCGTACGAGAAAACAGCCTCAAATGACACTTTATCGGACATCGTACGACAAAATGGTCTCCTAACGGACTTGTTGTATGACACAAGGGTTACTCTCATACGACAAATCTAATGGTCTTAAACGATGAAAGAAAAATTGCCAATTTCTCGCACGAGACAGGATCCTATCTCGCACAATAAACCGCGACACCCGACCCAAAACCCGTCAAAAATGTGAAAAATAAAATTAAAAATTAAACATTGGAAACATAAACATGCTAAAGATTGATCACTTACCATTGGCTCGTAGTTTCAGGGTCGATTGTGACATCTCTAGCACTCAAATCGATGTTGATGAGTAGGGACCACCATTTTTCTTCACAGAAGGCTTTTTGAATTTTTAAACTTGGAGGGTTAAAATGAATTGAAAATGACACTTTCATCCTATATATAGCCTAAAACCTAATTTTTCAACTTGCTTCGATGGACACAAAAATTGTACCCTTGGCTAATGTGCCTGCTCTAATTCCATTTTCGGTATCGAAATAAAAAATCAAGATCATCTTGCTAGTCAATTTCACAACTTGGACCACTTAGCGCTCTTTTCATCAAATGCTTATCCTGTCTTCAAGTTGCACTCCATTTCTCAACAATCAATGCTGAATATCAATTTCAATTCTACCAGTCAACTTTGCGATCAATTCAATCATTGCCAAATCTTCAATATTCTTCAAAATCAATTTGCGCTCAAATGACTACTCATCTCATAATTGCCTATAATCAAGTACCCTCGCTATCTTTCGATTTTGATCCTGAGGGGGCATACTCACGACCTTATGACTTCACATCTCACAAGTCGAGAAATTTTTCAAATTTTCATCAAAAGTCAAGCAAAATCTTTTCAATTAAAATAAAATCAATCCTTATCACTAAGGGGCATCTTAGCTTCATTGCTTCACATCAAGTTGAGATCTCTTGATCATCTGAATCAATCAATCAATCGCTAGGGGCATATCAGTTTCATCACTTCAAATCAAGCTGATATTTGTCTTTCATCTGAATTAATCTCTTAACATTAATCAGTTTCATCACTTCAAATCAAACTAATTACTCATTTAAACTCAATCAAAAGTTTAAAGAGTTTCTTTGATCACTCTAAATCTAAGCAGGTGTTCAGTATTCATTTCTTGATCAAGCTGGATGGTTTATTCTTCACTCATCGTGTCTTGATCAGTCAAGTTCAAGATTGATTTTTATCATCATTCACTGTATCTAAGATCAATCAAGTTCAAGTTCGGTATCTTTGTTTTCTATCGTTCCTTAGTTCAATCAAGTTTGGGATCGGTATCACTTTAATCAGACTTCATTTAGTTTTGTCGCTTCTAATCAAGCTAAACACTTTGCTTTTTTATCTAGTTCGTGATCAATCAAGTTGAGAACTGGCATCTCCTAGACATCACACATTCTTTGAATCAACGCACTGCTTGCACATTAATTCAAAGAGGGGCAAATGTAATACCCTAAAAATGGTCATCTAAACCATGGGCCCCTAATCTCGACAACATCACCAAGGTCCTAACCAAAGGCAATTAAATCAATCTTGAGCACATTATTAATTCTTCAATTATCAAAAATCACATGGCAAATCAACCACTCAATATTAATTAAATATTTATTTAATTAATCAAATCATTTCCAAGAATATCATTTTTTGATCAATTATCCCATTTTAATTTATTGAATATCTTTGCATATTTAATTAATTAATAAATTTGCCATTCAATCATGTAAAAAAAGAATTAATTCGCTACAAAAAGAAGAATTTATTACAAGACAAAGAGTTGAATTGAAAATTAAATAAAAGAATTGAATTGAGAGAGAAATCAAACTTGAGATATTATTTCTTTCTTTTCTAAATTGAGAACTTGAAATCAAAAAAGCAATTAATAAAATTATTAATTATTCTCTTAAATTGGAACTCAAAGCTTTTAGAAAAGGAGTTCAGTTGCATTAAGAAGACTCTTTTCTTGATTAAATTGAAGAATTATCTATTTTTATCACAAATGCATGGAATTGATTTATTATTGTTTTCCAATGCAACTTGGACTTATAATTTGAATGCATTTCAATTAAACTATAATTGGAATCTATCTCAAGGTTAACTCAACTTGATTTCTCAATTATTTTCAGTTAATCCTAAATTGAGCTTTTTGTAATTCTCTATAAATTTAGTCTTTAGCTCTCATTCCAATTCACCCCAGAGAGTTTTGAGAACACGCTTGGAGATTATTATCATGCTAATTTCGCTCTAGAGTCATTGAAATCATTGTGCTTTTTTATATTACTTGCATCCATTTTACATTCATTATTGCTTGCACCCATTGTTGCTTGAATTGATTATTATTGCTTGAATTATTCATCCATCTTGCATCCATATAGTTTAATATCATATAGAATAAATCCTTCGTCTTGGTGTAGTCTAGTCATTGGTATTGCTTATAAAAATCTGAGAGCAATCTTATACTTGCCTCTTTTACAAGGCAATTAGTCGCTTTGCTATGGTTTATTTCTTATTGATTATTGATTACTAACCAAGCATATAATGACTTAATTGAACTGTTGTTCTTGCAGCTACAGGTTCACTTTTTCACACACACAGTTAAGTGTGCATTTTTTAATGGGGATCTTGATGAGGAAGTTTGTATTGAGTAACCTAATGTTTTTTCACTTTCAGATGATAAAAACATGGTTTGCAGGTTAGGGAAAGCTTTATATGGATTGAAATAGGCACCTAGAGCTTGGTATGCAAGATTAGATAAATACCTTTTGAAGCTTGGTTTTACTAAGGGTAATGTTGAAAGTAATCTATATTATAAGGTCATTGGTGATGATATACTGATTATTGAAGTATTTGTTCATGACATTATTTTTGGAGGTGAAGATAATTTGTGCATGGAATTTTCTAAAAATATGGAGAAGGAATTTGAAATGTCTATGATTGGGGAAATGAAATTTTTCTTAGGTTTGCAGATTACTCAAAATGATAAAGGTATTTTTTGAAGAAATTTGGTATGGAAGACTCTAAACCGGTAAGTACTCCTATGGTTACTAGTGAGAAATTGATAAGGAAAGATGTTTCTACACTGGTAAATCCTACAGGATACAAGTCTATGTGTGAGATTTTGTCAAGATCAAGAGCTCAATGAAAAGTAAAATAGAGAGACAAAATAGATGATAGGAATAAACTATATTCTATCAAGAGAAAATACTGACCCATTGGATCATCAAAAGTTACATACAATGAATATGAGTTCACTTATATAGGCAAGGCTATATGGATATGTGAGCACACAAACATGACATGTGGCTCAATAAGAAACAAGGGTAGGTAGGAAATAGGTATGGTAGGTAGGAGAAACAATATAATATTTCACATGAGGTGGATCACCCACCGAATGTGGAATGTAATGAAAAGATCACAAAAGGTGGAAATTATAGTACACACATTATCCCAATGTGGCACAAACACCCAAGTGTCTCATACCCAAATTACTATGATATGCATGTTCCTAAGTAAAATTAAGTAAGGTGTAATAATATACTATTGGCAATATGGATTAATTGATTATGTGTTGCATTGATGTTTTGTCATTGATGTCAACACTAGCTGTCATGGTTGGTTACTGACAGATAGGTTTTGGTTACCAGTAGAAGATCTAGTGTTACCAGCAGAAGGGACTATCTGTTGGACACTTCCGACATGTTTGGATCAATGGACTATGTTTGGTTTTATGTGTCACATGCTTTTAGAGCATGTTTTGGTCAGTTGGTATTGACTTGGTAATTGAATGCTATCATATACTCTTGCAAACCCTTACCGGCATGGGTTTAAGGTTTAACCGGCAAAGCTTTCAGTGAGAAACCTTGACAGAATGCATAAGTGGTGTTGGTGTAGCTTCTAGATGGAATTTAGGATGTAGAAGGTGATCTCTGATTATGCCTCAACTAATTGAATACATTTCTTTGGCATGGTGGACCCAGATTAGGTCTGATGCCTATCTAGGTTATGGATCGGTATCATGTTAACATGTTCTCTACACGTTACTGGAATGATTTATGGATTGGTTATTGTTGTTTTGGTCTTAAGACAACATGGCATTGCATTTTAATATGGATATATGTAATGATCTTATTGTAATATCTTTTAGGTGGCCAACCTAATTGGTTTAGGCCTTAGGGCTTGTATAAATTGATGTAAGATCTCATTGTAGATCATGGTATGGAATGGAAATGTAATGATCATAGTTGTGGAATGCAATATCATATGCGAAGGAGATTTGGTCGATCATAGGTGATTGAATTGGGTTTAAGGAAGAGGTCAAAGGCTTCTAGTATTGAGATTAATTGGGACTATAATCAGGCATGGTAGATGCTATCTTTGGCAGTTCATTATTCTGGATTGTTGTCCATTTATCTTGAGGTGGTTATAACCTCTCTGTAGTCAGTGAGACTCTTTTGAAATGAGCAATACGCTCTAGGTAGTGTGCCTTCCTGCATTTGTAGGCCCCTTATTGTATCACATACTTTATGTAGAAGTGTCATCTAATTGTGGGTAGGCTTCCCAACGTGGTTTTCCCCATTCCAAGTTTTCCACATACAAATCACGGTATTAGGTGGTGTGGTTGCATTGTGTTAATTCTCTGTCTCATTCTTAAGTTTTATTGCTTACCGATATCTATTTATTATATTCTGATATTCAATGTTTATGTGCTCCGGTTAAAGGTTATTAAGTGGTTTGACTGATATAATTTGTTTACAACTGATTCAATCCCCCTTCTCAGTTGTTCATCGGTTATCCTAATAATTGGTATTAGATATTTGTTCCTCTTTTCCAGAAGCTTAATCGCTTGAGGTAGATCCTATGGCAACTAATCCACTGACAACTATTTTTTAGAAGAGAAATCCCTAAGATTGATGGAACAAATTATGGGATATGGAAAATCCAAATGGAGACTCATCATAGATATCTTGGAAATGATATTTGGGAGATCACTAAGAAAGGATATACACAGCTAGAGAAGCCCTCTTTTGTGCACTTATTGATCAAAAAATCATGGGATTGAATAATAAATCATCAACAAAGGTTATGTGGGATAAATTGCAAACTCTGAATGAAGGTGATCCTACTATCAAAATTGCTAAACTAGATGGTTACCGGGTAAGATATGAAAACTTGAAGATGGAAGATAATGAAAGAATTGTTGTATTTATGGAAAGAGTAAATGAGATTGTTATGGGAATTTAATGTTGTGGAGGATCTCTGAGTGAAGATGAAATAGTTTCCAAAGTCTTCAAAGCCCTTCCACTGGCTTACAAGATGAAGGCAACTATAATTAATGAAGTGAGAACAATGGCAAACACTTCAGTTAATCAAGACATTCTGATTGGAACATTATCTACTTTTGACCTTCAAGAATTTGGACCTTCTGGAGCTACAAAGTCTGAACCTTCTTTTCATGTATCATTATCTACTGGCAAAAGTGATTTGAAAGCCTTATATGTGAATGAATTGGAAGATATGAGGAAAGAGGATGAATAATTTGAGCAACTTGAAGCCTTATTTGCTAGAAGAGTACCTAAAGGACCGACAAGAAGTAAGTATGAAGGAAAAACACCTTTTAAATGTGTTGCATGTAATAAGATTGGTCATTTTGCATCTAGATGTCCTGAAAGGAATGAAATATTTGAAGAAAGAGTTAAGAAATAATTTAAGCCTAATCAAAATAGATATAGATTCAAGAAAAGTAAACAATGCTATATAGCAGATGAGGAAGGAGTAAGTGATGACTCTGAGGATGGACTAGCAGTAGAATTTGCTAGTGGATCTAACAATGGAAAGGAATGGGTGTTCCATGCTTCAAAGGAAGATGAACCGGAACCAACTATCATGAATGAAGAAAAGGCCCTGGTAGCAAAATTTCAAGACAAGGATAAATGGGTAATTGATAGTGGATTCTCACATCATATGACTGGAGATAAAAGAAAACTGTTGTCCTTGCAAGAATACAATGGTGTTCAAGTCATATTTGGAGATGACAAAGCATGTATGAACAAAGGTAGAGATATTATTTCTCTCGATGGAAAACACAATAATGATAATTTCTATTATGTAGAAGGTTTAAAGTATAATCTTTTAAGTGTTAGTCAATTGGTGGACAAGGGTTTCCAACTTCAGTTTAAGGTTAAAAAATGCAAAATCATTAACAAAACTAGTTTGGAGATTGCAACCGGTACTCAGACTAGAGGTAATATCTTTCACTTGAACATTGGTAATAAGACATGTTCAATTTATCATATTGATGAGAGTTGGTTATGGCATAAAAGGTTGTGTCAAGTTAATTTTGATTGTATTGTTAAGATCAGTTCAACAAAGGCAGTTAGAGATATACCTGAGATTATGAAGCCTCATAATCTGGTATGCAAGGAATGTCAATTGGGAAATTAACTTAGAACTTCTTTTAAGAGCATAAACGATAAATCTAATGATGTACTTGATTTGATTCACACTGACTTATGTGGTCCAACAAGGACTAGAAGCATTCAAGGTGATAGGTATTTCGTGTTGATTAATGATGACTATTATAGAATATTGTGGGTGACTTTTCTTAGGGAAAAGTCTGAAGCCTTTGAGAAATTCAAGATCTTTAAAGCAAAGGTTGAAACAAAAAATGGATTGAAAATCAAATGTCTAAGATCAGATCAAGGTGGTGAGTTCACTTCTCATGAATTTAATAGTTATTGTGAGACAAATGGAATTAGGAGACAATTATCTGCACCTAGGACTCCTCAACAGAGTGGAGTAGTGGAAAGAAAGAATAGAACCTATTGTTCTAAAAAATGAGTAACCCAAGTTCACCTGCAATTTATCTATGAAATAGCCAACTTCAATTTATGAAATACTTTAGGACTTGGACAACATGACAAGGATCTAAATCCTTCTACTCTTCAGGCTCTGCAAAACCTAGGTGGGTGTACCTTTCATGCACTGAATCAAACCCATTACACACAAGACAACATCAACAAAAGAAGATAAATCTCAAAAGGCTCAACAACAAGGAGGTTACTCCAGATGGGCTAGATCTACATTGACATCTCAACTAAATTAGAGGATGAGATAGGTGGAACCAACTGTAACTACAAACATAAAAGTAAATGGATATTTGATTTTTTAAAATCTCTAAGAATCCCCAAAATCTGCAAGACCAGTGCCTCATCCAAGGGCATGGAGTCATACATCAAACTCTAAATGAAAAACCTATATTAAAAATCCATCTTCATCATTAAATATTCCTGCATTAATGCCTTACATAAATGCATTACTCAGCTCATTCACAAAAATATTAGATCCAAAATATGAACCCTGTTTTATTAATGTTTGCTTATAGAGTTTAAATTATTTCTTGAAGAATACCTACAAATAAGCATTACACTCACAAACACAGCTGCTATTGACAAACTTGATCCTCCTTGATAATCTTATTTTAAGAAAATGAAAACACATCTCAGAGACAATTCTGTGTGAATTTATGTATGCCTTACATACATAGGAACCTCCAACTAGAAACACTTACAACAAGAACTATAGTCCATTATTTGAAAGAAGACATCACACTATACAAACTTGGAAGATAAACTCAGAATTGGAAACTAGGATTATGGAGCCCTCTCACAAAAAATTTTGGAAACCCTACAAAATGAGAAGAACTGAGAATATGAAGAAGAGGAAAAAGATCAGTTCTACATCACAAATTGCCAAGAGTCCTTTTTCCCCAATTGAAAAATTTCATTGCATCATCCCTATGGAAACTGCTCTTAGAATATTTGACATGTATTGAAACTAATTACATAAAAAAATTCCTCGCTCTGAGAGCTTTCCAATGACATATAACACTTGTATATTTGGGTAAAAAATAACCCCTCAACCATTAATCTCTCTCTACACAATAATCATTTAAATTTTTGCAATTTTTGCATGGTTGAAACTATACATTTAATTTTGATTTTTAACCTTTGTTGTGCAGCCATTTATGTCACATGCCACAATCTAATTTGCTTGGGCACCACTTGACCTACCACCTGTCTGCCACCTCGCCTTGAGCTGGACTCGCAATTGGACTTGGGCCCGCCTTGTTGCCAAGTCGCAATGGGTAACTAGAAAGCAACTTCCCATCACGAATTAGTGACCACCATTGGATCATCTTCAACCTGCTCAACCTTTAATCTCCATTTTGCTACAAAATTTGAGTGCCTCAAGATGCATGTGCATGGGGTCGACTGGGTGCTGAACTTCCACTTGCCAAAAGCCTTCAAGCTCTTAACACTATAGATACATGTGGGTTTATACTTACATGTTTAGGAAAACCCCTTCACTTTCAATGTGGGATAAATGCATTTACACATCCCCCTATCACCATCCATGTGTTTTGCAATGCCAAGAGCATTTGCTTGAAAGTTTGTTTCTTTTTTTAACTTTACCCATACCATGCACCTTCTGCCACACATGGAGGATTTGGTATTTCACATGCCCATTGCATTTGCTAAACATTTCTTAAACCTTTTCAATGCCACGCAGTCCATGCACCTACCAATAGCATTTGCTAAAACATGTCCAATGTCTTCTGCATACTACGCAGGGAGGATGCTAGCAAGGGTTGTGGAATTTGGTTTTACGCCTGCCAAGTGCATTTTATTGAAATTAATAAAGCCTTTTCAATGTAGGGAGGAGCTGGAGAGGCATGCAAGACTTTGTCTTTAAGCCTTCCATTGCATTTTTTTGAAGGTTCTAACGCCTTTTCAACATTTTCAGCTGCCATGCAAGGGGGAGGTTGGCTTTGAGCCTGCCAATTCATTTGCCTGAAGTTTCAAAATGCCCCTCACCCATACCATGCACCACGATAGGGAGGAGCTGGTAAAGGTCATGGAACTTTATGCTTACTGATTGGTGTTCACACTCATTAGTTCTGATAATGTTGATACTTCAATAGAAATGGGCCCACTCCTATTGGAGTGATAACTCACTTTGTTATAAATCGCCCTTTCTTCAAGGCTATGTTTTGTGCTTCAGCCAAGTTATTCCTCCAATCCACCCAAAGTATGGTTCAAGGAATAACCCCTTGGCCCCCTCATGCTTGTGGCAAACAGATGTATTCGTATTGAAGTATCAAATCCAAAGGACAAATGTAGGTCATAGAGAGCCATTTTCTAAAGTACTTTGTCAAGATTGATATACTTTGTGATGAGGAGCATTGGATTACTTTGAAATTAATGAACTTTGCCCATGACAGATTGCTTGAAGTTCATCATGAGTAACACTATAGAATTGCATTAGACAAGACAAAGCCCACACCTAGCTGAAGTTTAGCACAATGGTAATGTATGGATATCCATAATGCCATTTGAAATCTCCATCACCATGCTTCTCCTTTATACTTTAATCATATATATAAACATATGGTTTAAAATGACAATTTAAACCTTGATTCAAAAGACATCATGAAGCTACAAGTCAGATCGGGCCCCAAAGTGGACCCGGCTAAGAAAAAATTCATTTTCATTCAACTGGTCCTTGAAATGCCTCAGGAACCTTGAACATACCTTTGGAGTTGATCTACATAATTTTCTGATCATTAAAACTCAACTTGCAACTTTCAGGTGCTTGTGTCACATTTTCACATTTAAACCTAAAGAGGCATTTCAAAAACTGGTCAGAACACCTTTCTGGACTTCACAAACTGATAGGCATGTACTCTGATATGTTAAATTTCATCTTGCAAAACCATTCCTCATGATGAATCGCGGGTGGTGAGATATTAATGGTTGAAGTTGATTAAATATCTCTGTCAGCATTTGAACCTAATAAAATCCAAGTGCAAGGTCATAGGTACCTTGAAGTATAGAGAAGACCATGAAATGTTCAGTTCAACCAAGAAGCTGATAGGGTGCAAATGGTGAGCTCATGAAAATAGCCACTTGAATAGAGGTAATAGTGAAAGTGTAGAAAACTGAATAAAATGGCTCAAGAAAACATCTTAGAAAACTGATCAAACAGATTGACCGAGCCTTCAAATTGGAAACATAACTTGTCTTTCATACTAGCGGTACCCTAGAATAAATATTCTAATATAACACTCATCGGGGCATTTATTACACATATGCAAAGTGGTGCTCTGACTAGTTGTTAAAACAGGGATGCAAACAACACAAACTACAAATGGATTGGGCTTACAAAACTGAGTAAATGGATCCATAGGGACTTGAAATTTGGCATGTGGACACACCTATATTCATACAATTCAATTCACTTTGAATTTCAACATGACTATCTACTGGTCATAAAATGCAAAGCCTCAAAGTAGGCCACCTAATAAAATCTGAAAAATGTGCATAGAACAACTTTCAGTCCACCTTTTTGAAATGGGTACTTGACAAACTGATCTAAATTGAAATTTGAAAGTTGTAACACATTGCATAGGCTAAATGAAAGATGTAGGACACATTTCCCAAGTTTTTTCTCATGACAATCACTAGGTTGCATTTCACATGCCCTCAAAGTAGGCCACTCAGGTTGATTCATTAGGTAGTCATTTGAAAGTGCAGATGTAAAATTTTGAATTGAGCCTCTCAAATTCCTCAAATTTTTATGAGCTCCAATAGTGGCTTTGATTAGGGATGGTTGATTGCAAGATCAACACAAGAATTCAGAATCTATGGTAGAGCAAACCACCCAAAAAACAAATCACTTCTCCTCTTTTAAATTCTTCAATAAGCTTCACTCTCCAAAATAGGGGTTCCTTATTCTACCCAAACAATAGGGTACCTTATTTTGAACAAACCACACAACTAAAGCAAAGCAATTGTAAAAATATACAATTTATTTATATATGGCTCCTAACCACCAAAGTTGAAACCAACTCTTTCCCTTAACAAAAATCCAATTCTCATCACTTCATAATGTAAACAATCTGAAGCAAACACTGATCATCAGAGAATTGTTTCTATTATGACACATATCTTTCAACATTCTTTTCCAATCAGCATTATATGCATACTCATAATGAACATAATTTTGAACCTTACTTTCATGATCAACTACTAAAACATATCCATTCTTTTCATCATCTACTAAATGTAATAAATCAGCAACTTTAATATCCCCCTCTTGAAAAAATGAACATACCTCTGGCTCAAGCATATAATCTAAAATAAGATTTTAACATTCACTCATCTTCACATGAAAAATTTCAAGATGGGGTTCAAACACACTAGTAAGCAATCCATTACAAAAATCTTCATCCTAACACATGTCACTGTTGCATGGAACAGTATCAGCATCATGAACTGGTTCATCATTTATAACATCTGGTTGGTCAATTATTTCTTCATACAAAGGGTTAGAAACCAAATGAAGAATTCCCTTATGAACATTGTGACAATGAAGTGGTTGGTCCATATCTATATCGACATCAAATAAAATATTAGAAATTTTACTAAAGATACCATCCATCCTATCATCATAATCATCTTCATCAGACAAAGAAGAAATTGAAAGTGGGCTAGAACTATCTTCAGCATTCCATGTTTCACAACCACAAAAATTCATCCTATGACCATCATTTTGAGAATCAAAATGGTCATACTTTGTTGGCATTATGTGAACTGGTATGAGGACATGATGACATTGTATGTTGTCATTGATGTCAATATGCTGAAGAGGAGAGAACCGGTATATATGAGAACTGATATATTACCAAGAACCAGTATATGTGAGAACCGGTATGTTACCAAGAATCGGTATATGTGAGAACTAGTATAACACTATGAACTAGCATTTGTGCCAAAGTGAAGTGGTGTGTTTGTTCAAGGTGAACCGACATATGGTTATGGGAACCGGTACATAGAAGCTTTGTATGACTACCGATTGGTAGTCTCAACTTTAGGGTTTCTGGTTGAAGTGCCTCAAGACTGTGTGACTCAATCGATGACTTTGTGTGATGAGTTAGCATTGTAATGAAGAATAGATCATGTTGCCATGTCAGCCTTGTGCGTGTGAAGGATCTTGCATGAAGGAGATTGTCCCTATCTACCTTGGGAATGTGCAAAGTCTGTAAATGGTGATAATGCGTGATGGGTTATCAGCCACCATGAAATCGGTGGAAAACGAATGATGGAGAACATCTTGAGATTGGCTTAAGACTATTGCATTTAATGAAATGTGCTCAATGGTCAGGATTGAACTATTTGAATTGCTTAACCTAACAGGTTTAGGGTTTAGGTTTTATGCTACCGACCTATCTATTTTCTATAAGGTCAATGTTGTGTTTCTTTCTGAGGTTGTTGGCAAAAGTTGTGTGCGTATCCAAGAGAAGAGACACGTGATTCTTGCCAGACCAAGAAAGAGAAGTGATACCTACAGAGTGTAAGTGCAGAAGGTGAAGAAGAGCTAAAGCGGGTATGCATTGGCATTGAGTGTTGTTATCAGATCATTGTAATACCCACTGATCTCTAACCACTTCAACAATTTGGAAATCCCTTAACAGGGTAGCTTTAACCAGCTTACTATAAATCCTTTAACAGGGTGACTCAAAACCATTGAGTTCTTGAAATCCTCTAACAAGGTAACCTTTAATAGGGTTTAACCCTTAACCGAGTATTCTAGCCATCCCTTAACCGGGTGATCCCTAACAAGATTAGTTCCTAACAAAACCTGTTTTATCAGTCTTTAACCGGACAAGGCTCCTAATAGAGTGAACTTCTAAAGAGTTCAAAAATAGCTTGTGGGTATTCATCCCCACTGTGGTTTTTCCCAGTTGGGTTTCCACATGAAAAATATGTGTGTCATGTGTGGTGTTATCATGTGATGGTTTGAGTGATTTGTGTCTGAAGATAAATCATGTTGATCTAGCTATTTATATATCTTTGATGATAGATTACATGTTCATGCACTAGGGTGAAATGGAAATAAAGTATTAAATTGTATGAAAAGATAAGTGTCAACCGGTTTATGCTTGTCTCAGTTATTCTAGGTTTTGCCAGTTCTACTCTGTTTAAGACCGGTGTTACTATTTGTTTGCCAAAGTGCAGTGTCTACTAACAAACTAGCTTAGGATTGTGTTTTTGTCTATACTGATTCACCCCCCCTCTCAGTACTGGTTTGGTACTATCCATTCATCATTGAGTTATCAATTGGTATTAGATCATCCTCCAGGTCCTTCGTGTTATAAGCTTAACCGCTTGAGGTAAAGATCCCAGTCTAATGATGAAGAGGGAAGGGCCCAAGTTCAACAGAGAAAATTTCAGTATATGGAAAGACAGAATGAAGATACACATCAAAAGCATGGGTGCTCAACACTGGAGCTATGTTGATAGTGCCTATGTTGCCCCTATCGATACTCTCACCAATGACCAAAAGAGAGAGATGTAGGAGAATGGACAAGTCATCAAAGGCCTAATTAGTAGTTTATCTGACATTAAGTTTATTGATGTCCAAGATAAGATAAATCCCAAAGAGGTATGGGATACTCTTGAAAATATCTATGGCAGTGATGAGCATGTAAAACAAGCTAAGGAAGAAAGCTTTAGAGGGAAGTTTGAAGACATGTAGATGGTTGAAGGTGAGACCATTCAATATTATGGAATAAGAATCAAAACTGTTGTCAGAGATATCAAGAGTGTGGGTGGTAAAATGGAAGATTCCATTGTGGTAAGCAAAGTCCTGAAATCCTTTACCAGTCTATGCAATAAGGATTGTTGCTATTCAGGAGTTGAGATCAATAGACAAGACTAAGGTATCCCTAGACTCCATCATTGCAAAGTTGATAGCCTATGAGCTAAATAGTTTTGATGGTAGTGTTCAAAAGACTAAATCAACTTTTAAAGCTTCTACTATACCATCCAGAAAAGGAAAAGAAGCTAGCACTAGTGGTGAACCAAGACAAAGTAGAGAAATGGATGATGAGGAGATTCTAATGGAATTTGAAGCTCTTCTCGCTAGGAAAATTCCTAAAGGAACCGGCAAATACAGAGGTAAGATCCCTTTGAAATGCTTTTCTTGTAACTGGATAGGACATATTGTTGTAAACTGTCCTAATGGTGACAACAAGGACAAACCAGAAAGGTTCAAGAAATTCAAAGGAGGAAACCGGAGAAACTGTTTTGTGGCAGTTGATGAAGGTGTCACAGATGAGGAGTCAGAAGATGAAGAAAATGAAGATATTGTGTTTGTTGTTGTCAAGGAAGATGTGTCAAACAAGAAGGCTCTTGTCTCCCACTTTGATAATTCCAATGAGTGGATTATTGACAGTGTTTGTTCTCACCATATGAATGGTGACCGGAGCAAGTTTCTATCCTTGTAAGAGTATGATGGTGGTGTGGTTTTCTTTGGTAATGATGCACCATGTATGGTCAAAGGCAGAGGGTCCATCTCTCTGAATGGAAAGAGTAGTGCTGACAATGTGTATTGGGTTGATGGTCTCAAACACAACCTTCTGAGTGTTGCCCAGCTTAATGATAGTGGTCTCACTTTGGAATTCAAGAATGGAGTGTGTAGAATCAAAGGAAAGAATGGTGAATTGGTGGCCACTGGTATGCAAACCATAGGTAACCTATTTCAGCTGAATGCAAATATAAGTACATGTCTTATGGCCAAATTTGATGATTGTTGGATATGGCATAGGAGACTTTGTCATGTAAACTTTGATAACATTATGAAGGCTAGTAAGATCAAGGTAGTTAGAGGGTTTTTGGTGCTAAGCAAACCAGAAAATACCTTGTGCAGAGAGTGTCAATTGGGGAAAATGTCTTCCTCAACCTTTAAAGGTAAACCTTTCACTATTGACAATTTGCTTGATCTTGTGCATACTGATATATGTGGTCCTATGAAGACTAGGAGTGTGTAGGGTGATAGGTACTTCATGATTCTTACTGATGACTGCTCAAAAATAATGTGGGTCACATTCTTGAAAGATAAGTCTGAAGTCTTTGTAAAGTTTAAAGCTTTCAGAGCATTAGTGGAGAAGGAAAGTGGTAAAAGGATCAAGTGCCTGAGAACTGATCAAGGAGGGGAATTCACTTCCAGTGAATTCAATAAGTACTATGAAGAACATGGCATCAAGAGGCAATTGGCTACCCCCTGGACTCCATAGCAGAATGGCCTAGTAGAGAGGAATAACCGGACTATGGTTGAAGAAACTAGAACTATGTTGATTCAAGGAAAGGTAGCTCACACCTTTTGGAGAGAAGCAGTGAGCACTGCAGTCTACACAATGAACCGGGTACTCATTAAGAAAGGTAAGACACCTGTGGTTAGCTACTTTAGAGTGTTTGGTAGCAAATGTTACATCAAGAGGAGCGAACACCAGAGCAAATTTGATGTGAAATGTGATGAGGGAATATTCCTAGGGTATTCCACCAAGAGCAAAGCTCTTAAGTGTTTCAATAATAGGACTCAAAGAATTATGGAAAGCATCAATTTAAGAGTTGATGAAACCTCTGAGAAAACTAAGGAAACTAACATTGAGCAAGTGGTAAATGAACTAGTTGTAACCTTCTGGGAACCGATTGTCAGTCAACCACGTACTAGTAACAGTTTTCCTACACTGGTAGATGTAGATGTTGATACTGATAGAGATGAGGATGAAGAAGAAAAGCAAGAGGAATCTATCAAGACCATTCCTCGGTATGTCAAGCTGAATCATGATCCTAAACAGATCATAGGAGATAAGGATGCAGGAATTCTTACAAGAAGAAAGGTCAGAGAAAACTCATGTATGATCTCTAAATTTGAGCCTAAATCATTTAAAGAGGCACATAAAGATGAATACTGGATCAAGGCAATGGAAGAGGAACTTGACCAGATAGAGAGAAATGGTACATGGTCTTTGGTACCCAGACCAGAGCATAAAAATGTCATTGGTACCAAACGGGTTTTTAGAAATAAGTTGAATGAGAATGACACAATGATTAGAAACAAAGCCAGACTGGTATGCAAAGGATATGCCCAAGAAGAAGGAGAAGACTATGGAGAAACCTTTGTTCCTGTAGCCAGATTGGAAGGAGTTCGTATGCTTCTTGCATATGCAGCTTTTAAAGGATTCAAAGTATATCAAATGGATGTAAAATATGCATTCCTAAATGGTGTAATTGAAGAGGAGGTGTATATAGAGCAACCAGATGGGTTTTCCCTATCTGAAGATAGTGACATGGTATGTAGGCTACATAAAGCCTTATATGGTCTAAAGCAGGCACCTAGAGCATGGTATGAATGCCTGCACTCCCATCTTGTGAAGATTGAATTTGAGAGAACTAGCAAAGATAAAAATATCTACTTGAAGTCTGAAGGAGATCAGATTCTGATTTGTGAGGTATTTCTTGATGATATTATCTTTGGTGGAGATGACAAGATGAGTCATGAGTTTGCAGATGAGATGAAGAAAGAGTTTGAGATGTCACTCATAGGGGAGATTAAGTTTTTCATCGGACTGCAGATTCAGTAGATGAAAGATGGAATCTTTATCACTCAGTCCAAGTATGTCAAAGAGGTGTTGAAGACATTTGGCATGGAAGATAGCAAACCAGTTGGTACACTGATGGTGACCGGTTGTAAACTATCCAAAGAGGATGACTCAACATTGGTTCATGAGAAGGAATACCGATCAATGATTGGTAAGTTGCATTATGTAGTGCATAGTAGACTAGATATTGCACATGTAGTTGGCAATACTACAAGGTTCCAGAAAAGTCCAAGAGAATCCCACTTGGTTGTAGTCAAGAAGATTCTTAGGCATCTAAAGGGAACTATTGATTATGGATTGTGGTATCCATATAGCAAGGGTTTCAACTTGAAAGTATTCACAAATGTTGATTGGGTAGGTAATGTGGATGACTGGAAGATCACAATCAGTGGTAAACTAGTCTCATGGATGAGTAAGAAGAGAGTTGTATCTCTCAGTCTACAATGGAAGCAGAGTATGTTGCAGCTTTCATGAACTACACTTAGACAATTTGGATGAATCATGTATTAAATGGCTTCAAAGTTCTTGTTTCTGAACTGGTAAATATATTTTGTGACAATACTAGTGCAATTAACATCTCCAAGAATCCGGTTTTACATTCTAGAACCAAGCACTTTGAGCTTAAGTATCATTTCTTGAGGGAAAAAGTTCAGAACAAAGAGATTGCACTAGAACATGTTTCCAGTAAGGAGCAGTTAGCTGACATATTCACCAAGCCTCTCCCAAAGGCTACATTTATGTACTTAAGAGGTAAATTATGGGTGCTTCCCCTTCAGGAGGTGAACTAAAGGTATATGCTCCACATCAGTCAGGTATTGCATACAAATTTTTTTTTGGATTGATGTGTTGAAGGATGCTACTCCTTAGGGGGAGTAGCATAATGGAACAGGGAAGCTTGTGCCTCCACTTTGGAATTGTTGTCAAAGGGGGAGAAGAAGAGAAGCAGAGAAGATATCTGCAGAAATTGGGGGAGAAGATGTGAAGTGGAGAGATATCTTTGTATATTGCCATCAATGCCAAAGGGGGAGATTGTTGGCATTATTTGAACCGGTATGAGGACATGATGACATTGTATGTTATCATTGATGTCAATATGCTAAAGAGGAGAGAAACAGTATATGTGAGAACCAATGTGAGAACTGGTATGTTACCAAGAATCGGTATATGTGAGAACCGGTATAACACTGTGAACCGACATTTCTGCCAAAGTGAAGCGGTGTGTTTGATCAAGGTGAACTGGCATGTGGTTATGGGAACTGGTACATAAAAGCTTTGTATGACTACCGGTTGGTAGTCTCAACTTTAGGGTTTCCAGTTGAAGTGCCTCAAGCCTGTGTGACTCAATCAGTGACTTTGTGTGATGAGTTAGCATTGTAATGAAGAACAGATCATGTTGCCATGTCAGCCTTGTGCACGTGAAGGATCTTGCATGAAGGAGATTATCCCTATCTACCTCGAGAATGTGTGAAGTCTATAAACGGTGATAACATGTGATGTGTTATCAGCCGCCATGAAATCAGTGGAAAACAAATGATGGAGAACATCTTGAGATTGGCTCAAGACTGTTGCATTTAATGAAATGTGCTCAACGGTTAGGATTGAACCATTTGAATTGCTTAATGTAATAGGTTTAGGGTTTAGGGTTTATGCTACCGACCTATCTATTCCCTATAAGGTCGATGTTGTGTTTATTTCTGAGGTTGTTGGCAAAAGTTGTGTGTGTATCCAGGAGAAGAGATATGTGATTCTTTCCAGACCAGAAGAGAGAAGTGATACCTACAGAGTGTAAGTGCAGAAGGTGAAGAGGAGCTAAAGTGGATCTGCATTGGCATTGAGTGTTGTTACCAGATCATTGTAATACTTGTTGATCTCTAACCACTTCAATAGTTGGGAAATCCCTTAACAGGGTAGCTTTAATCAACTTACTATAAATCCTTCAACAGGGTGACTCAAAACCATTGAGTTCTTGAAATCCTCTAACAAGGTAACAAGGTTTAACCCTTAATCGAGTATTCTAGCCATCCCTTAACTGAGTGATCCCTGATCGGATTGGTTCCTAACAAAACCTATTGTATCAGTCTTTAACCGAACAAGGCTCCTAAAAGAGCGGACTTCTAAAGAGTTCAAAAATAGCTTGTGGGTATTCATCCCCACCATGGTTTTTCCTAGTTGGGTTTCCACGTGAAAAATATGTGTGTCATGTGTGGTGTTATTCATGTGATGGTTTGAGTGATTTGTGTCTGAAGATAGATCATGTTGATCTAGCTATTTATATATCTTTGATGATAGATTACCTATTCATGCCCTAGGGTGAAATGGAAATAAAGTATTAAATTGTATGAAAAGATAAGTGTCAACTGGTTTATGCTTGTCTCAGTTATTCTGGGTTTTGCCGGTTGTACTCTGTTTAAGACTGGTGTTACTGTTTGTCTACCAAAGCGCAATGTCTACTGACAAACTGGTTTAGGATTATGTTTTTGTCTGTACTGATTCACGCCCCCCCCTCTTAGTACCGGTTTGGTACTATCCATTCATCATTGAGTTATCATACTTATCTTACCACAGTTGATCTTCTTTACCAGTAGAACACTCATCATCAACCAAAGAATAAAAATGAATATCACTGCCATTTACTTCATCTGATGAATTTTCAGCATGTTTGCTTAAATTTTATGTCATAAAACTATCTATTAGATCAATATGTTGTTCATTAAGTGTATAAGCATTCAGTTCACAATCCTTTTCTGAAAAATCCTCTTCACCACATTGCATAAGGTCTTCATTCATAACTCTAAGCCTCTCCAACATTTGAACTTTCTTGTGCACAACTTCAAGAGCTTTTCTAAGTTCTGCAATCGTCTGCAATTGCACTGCACTTTGTTGTTCAATGTGACATTATTTAAAAATTTGTTCATCAATGTCTGTTGTATTTTCATTGCAATCATGTGTACTATTAAAATTTTCTGAATTAATTTTGTGCACAACTTTCATATTAGAAAGATCATCAACATGATTACAAGAAGTGAAATCTGAAAATACTCTCACTTCATCTTCAACACAACTGACATTATCAATATCTATATGAGGATCAACCATTGTTTTCACCAAGCAAATTTAATTTTCATTTGGAATTTAATTATCGATGTTGCCAACACAAGTATGAATACCAAAGCTCTAAACATTACTTCTCACTTCACACTTAACTACAGTATTACAAACACTATGACAACAAACACTGGCAGATAAAATTCCTTTAGGAATACCATATTTTAAGTTTTTCTCTATGTCCATGCTGTCACAAAAGCCTGATGTAATGTCTTTGGATCTTTATCCCTCAACATGTAAGTAATCTTACTTCCAAAGGAATCCAAATAAATCACTAAAGACACTTCGTCATTTAGTCTATACCCTTGTGGGATCTCAACTAGTGCTTTGGAAAATCTGACATTGAAGGTTGGCACTAATTCACCTTCCTCAACTTTAATCTCTATTAACTTCCTCGGCATATCATTAAATTTTATTCTCTCAACAAATTGCTTGAGAAAAGATGCAACTAATTCTTCCCAGGAGGGAATAGAAGCTTCCTACGAAAACAAAAACCAAATCTTGGCATCCCCTTTCAAGCTCTGCTCAAAAAACTTCATTCAAGCAGCCTCATGATAGATATCATAGTCATTCATTAAATCAACAAAGTTTTAAACATGCATTTTTGTTGATTGTAATTGGTTCCCATTAAATAATGGTAAGTGCTTCCTAATGTCACTTGGAATCTGATTTAGGTAACCAGGTATGCCATCAAAACACAATGGCACGTAATCTTTAATAGAGAAATTTCTACAACAATCCATTACTAGATGCAACCTTGCTTAAATACATTCACTATTTTCAACCAATAAGAATTATTGTAGCTAGAGTCTACCTTCCCTATTATTCAAAATACTTCATCCACTCTTTTAAGCTGACAAGAGCATGCAACCTAACTTATTCTTTTTCCTTCTTAGTGTTGAAACTCACTTGGTAAGGAACAAAATTTCTTACAATCTTTAATACCAATTTTGGCAAATACCTGGATATTGCAACTGTTGCTCTGATATTTGGTGAGATTTTTCTCAGATCTTCTAACATTGTACATTGATCTTCATACAGAGTCACCACCTCCTTCTCGGAGGAAAATATCTTGAATAAATTTCTGGGATCCCCAACAGAATCACACTTCCCCTAAATCAGCTACAAATAAAATTCTCCAAGCTTGACACAAACATCAGAAATAAATTCAATATGTAAACACTTTCAAACTCTTTCCCAAAAATTGAATAGGCATAACTCTGGGATTCAATTTAACATGAGTTTTTATAGCACTTCCCCAGCAGAGTCGCTATTTTCGTTGTTCTCACAAATGAGTAACCCAATCTCACCTGCAATTTATCTATGAAATAGCCAATTTCAATCTATGAAATACTCCAAGACTTGGACAACATGACAAGGATCTAAATCCTTCTACTCTTCAAGCTCTGCAAAACCTAGGTGGGTGTAACTTTGATGCATTGAATCAGACCCATTACACATAAGACAACATCAACAAAAGCAAATAAATCTCAAAAGGCTCATTAACAAGGAGGTTACTGCAGATGGGCTAGATCTACATTGACATCTCAACTAAATTAGAGCATGAGATAGGTGGAACCAAATATAACTGCAAATATAAAAGTAAATGGATATTTGATTTTTAAAAATCTCTAAGAATCCCTAGAATCTACAAGACCAGTGCCTTATCCAAGGGCATGAAGTCATACAACAAACTCTAAATGAAATACCTATATTGCAAATCCATCATCATCATTAAATATTCTTGCATTAATGCCTTACATAAATGCATTACTCAGCTCATTCATAGAAATATCAGATCCAAAATATAAACCCCATTTTATTAATGTTTGGTTACAGAGTTTAAATTCTTCCTTGAAGAATACCTTCAAACAAGCATTACACTCATAAACACAGCTGCTATTGACAAACTTGATCCTCCTTGAGAATCTTATTTGAATAAAATGAAAACACATCTCAGAGATAATTCTATGTGAATTTATGTACGCCTTACATACATAGGAACCTACAACTAGAAACACCTACAACAAGGATTATACTCCATTATTTGAAAGAATACATCACACTATACAAATTTGGAAGAAAAACTCAAAATTGGAAACCAGGAATATGGATCCCCTTCACAAAATTTCTAGAACCCCTACAAAATGAGAAGAACTGAGAATATGAAGAAGAGGGAAAAGATCAGATTTGCATCACAAATTACCAAGTGTCCTCTTTCCCCAACTAAAAAATTCTTTGCATCATCCCCATATAAATTTCTCTCAAAATATTTGACATGTGTTGAAATTGATTATAGAAATGAATTCCTCACTCTGAGACCTTTCCAACGATATATAACACTTGTATATTTGGGTAAAAAATAACCCCTCAACCATTAATCTCTCACTACACAACTGTCATTTAAATTTTTGCAATTTTCACATGGTTGAAACTATACGTTTAATTTTGATTTTTAACCTTTGTTGTGCATCCATTCATGCCACGTGTCACAATCTGATTCACCTGGAAACCACCTAGGAGCCACCTGAACTATCACTTGTCCGACACCTCGCCTAGAGCCAGACTCACCACTAGACCTGGTTCCGCCTTGTCGCCAAGTCACGATGGGTAACTGGCGAGAAACTTCCCATCGTGGATCAGTGACCGTCGTTGGATCATGTTCAACCTGCTTGACCTTTAATCTCCATTTTGTTACAAAATTTGGGTGCCTTGAGATGTGTTCGCGTGGGGTCCACTGGGCGCTGAACTTCCACTTGCCAAAAGCCTTCAAGCTCTTGACACTATAGATACATGTGGGTTTATACTTGAATGTTGAGGAAAACCCATTCACTGTCAATGTGGGATTTACACATCCCCTTGTCACCATCTATGTGTTCTACGATGCCAGGAGCATTTGCTTGAAATTTTGTTTCCTTTTTTTAACTTTACCCATACCACGCACCATCTGCCATGCAGGGGGGATTTGGCATTTCACATGCCCATTGTATTTGCTGAAAGTTTCTAAAACCTTTTCAATGCCATGCAGGCCATGCACCTACCAATAGCATTTGCTAAAACATTTCCAATGTCTTCTCCATACTACGTAGGGAGGATGCTAGCAAGGGTTGTGGAATTTGGTTTTATGCCTACCAAGTGCATTTGCTTGAAATTACTAAAGCCTTTTCAATGTAGGGAGGAGATGGAGAGGTGTGTGAGACTTTGGCTTTAAGCCTACCATTGCATTTGTTAGAAGGTTCTAACACCTAGGAGATGGAGAGGCACGTGAGACTTTGGCTTTAAGCCTGCCATTGCATTTGTTAGAAGGTTCTAACACCTTTCCAACGTTTTCAGCTGCCATGTAGGGGGGAGGTTGGCTTTGAGCCTGCCAATTCATTTGCCTAAAGTTTCATAATGCCCCTCACCCATACCACGCACCATGCCAGGGAGGAGCTGGTAATGGTCGTGGAACTTTATGCTTACCGATTGGTGTTCACACTCATTAGTTCTGATAATGTTGATACTCCAATAGAAATAGGCCCACTACTATTGGAGTGATAACTCACTCTGCAGTAAATCACCCATTCTTCAAGGTTATGTTTTGTGCTTTGCCCAGTTGATTCCTCCAATCGTCCCCAGGTCTGGTTCAGGGAGTAACCCCTCGCCCCCCTCATGCTTGTGGCATATCGACGTATTCGTATTGAAGTCTCAAATCCGGAGGACAAACGTAGGTCATAGAGAGCCATTTTCTAAAGTACTTTGTCAATATTGATATACTTTGTGATGAGGAGCATCAGATTGCTTTGAAACTAATGAACTCTGCCCATTATAGATTGCTTGAAGTTCATCATGAGTAACAGTATAGAATTGCATTAGACAATACAAAGCCCACACCTGGCTGAAGTTTATCACAATGGTAATGTATGGATATCCATAATGCCATTTGAAATCTCCATCACCATTCTTCTCCTTTATACTTAAATCATATAAACATATGATTTAAAATGATAATTTAAATCTTGATTCAAAAGACATCATGAAGCTACAAGTCAGATTGGTCCCCAAAGTGGGCCAGGCTAAAAAATTTTTGTTTCCATTCAACTTATCCTTGAAATGCCTCATGCACCTTGAACGTACCTCTGGAGTTGATCTGCACAATTTTCTGATCATTAAAACTCAACTTGTGACTTTCAGGTGCTTGTGTCACATTTTCACATTTAAACCCAAAGAGGCATTTCAAAAACTGGTCAGAACACCTTTCTGGACTTCACAAACTGATAGGCGTGTACTCTGATATGTTAAATTTCATTCTAAAAAACAATTTCTCATGATGAATCCCAAGTGTTGAGATATTAATTGTTGAAGTTGATTAAATGTCTCTGTCAGCATTTGAACCTGATAAAATCCAAGTGTAGGGACCTCAAAGTGCACACATTAAAAATATCAAATGGTCTCTGCGGATCCCCAAATCTGGGACATAGGTACCTTGAAGTACAGAGAAGGCCATGGAATGTTGAGTTTGACTAGGAAGTTGATAGGGTGAAAATGGTGAGCTCATGAAAATAGCCACTTTAATAGAGGTAACAATGAAAGTGCAGAAAACTGAATAAAATGGCTTAAGAAAACATCTTGGAAAACTGATCAAATGGACTGACTAAGCCTTCAAACTAGAAACATAGCTTTTATTTCATACTAGAAGTACCCTGGAATAAATATTATAATATAACACTCATCAGGGCATTTATTACACATATGCAAAGTGGTGCTCTGACTAGCTGTTAAAACAGGGACTTATGCAAACAACACAAACTGCAAATGGATCCATGGGGACTTGAAATTTGGTATGTGGACACACCTATATGCATATAGTTCAATGCAATTTTAATTTCAACATGATGATCTACTAGTCATAAAATGCAAAGCCTCAAAGTAGGCCACTTAGTAAAATATGAAAATGTGCATAGAACAACTTTCAGTCCACCCCTTTGAAATGGGTACTTGACAAACTAATCTAAACTGAAATTTTAAAGTTGTAATACACTACATAGGCTAAATGAAATATGTAGGACATATTTCCCAAGTGTTTTCTCATGACAATCACTGGGCTGCATTCGCATGCCCTCAAAGTAGGCCACTCGGGTTGATTCATTAGGTAGTCATTTGAAAGTGCAGATGCAAAATTTTGAATTGGGCCTCTCAAATTCCTCAAATTTTTATGAGTCCCAACATAACCATTTTGGATGCAGAAAGAAATATGATGATGGAAGCCAAATTGCCTCACATCTACTAGAGAGAAGCAGTGAGTACAATAGTTTACAGATTCAACGTAGTTCACATCAAAGGCGAAATTGGTAAGACCCCTTATGAATTATGGTTTGGACATACACCTATTGTTAAAAATTTTCAAAATTTTTGGAAGTAAATTTTATATCAAAAGGGATGATTCAATTGGGAAGTTTGATCCTAGATGTGATGAAGGGATATTTCTTAGTTATTCAATTCAAAATAAAGCATATAGATGTTATAACAAAAGATTGCATAAAATTATGGAGAGCGCAAATGTGAAAGTGGATGAGAAATAAAAAAGTCAATCTATATCATATGACAGGGAACCGTGATTGGAAATGATCATAACTGAACTAACAATGCCTCAACTGGTACAGGAAACTAAGACAGTTACACCGAAACAATCAAAAAATTCAATTATGACCGATGATCAGAGCAGTGAACCTAAAGTTTAGAAGACACCAAGGTATTTAAGGTTAAATCATTCTGAAGATCAAATCATTGGAGATAGGAACAAGGGAGTTATGACAAGAAGAAGACTAGAAAATGAAGAGGTATGTCTTATTTCTCAAATTGAACTGACATCTGTTATTGAAGCTTGTAAAGATAAACATTGGCTAAAGGCTATGGAAGATGAATTAGATTAGATAGAAAAGAATGAGACTTGGAATTTAGTTCCCCGACCTAAAAATAAGAATATTATTGGAACTAAATGGGTTTTTAGGAATAAACTAAATGAGGATGGTCAAGTTGTAAGAAACAAGACTAGATTGGTTTGTAAAGGATATTCTCAAATGGAAGGAATTGATTATGGTGAGACATTTACACCTGTAGCTAGAATTGAAGTTGTTAGACTATTTCTTGCCTATGTAGCTTATAAGAACTATAAGGTCTATCAAATGGATGTTAAATGTGCATTTTTGAATGGTGAACTTGAGGAAGAAGTATACATTGAGCAGCCTGATGGATTTTCACTGACAGATGATAAAGATATGGTTTGCAGATTAAGGAAAGCTTTATATGGATTGAAACAAGCTCTTAGAGCTTGGTATGCAAGGTTGGATAAATATCTTTTGAAGCTTGGTTTTACTAAAGGCAATGCTGATAGTAATTTATATTATAAGATCATTGATGATGATATTCTAATTATTGAAGTATTTGTTGATGATATCATTTTTGGAGGAGAAGATAAATTGTGCATGGAATTCTCTAATAATATGAAGAATGAATTTGAAATGTCCATGATTGGTGAGATGCAAATTTTCTTAGGTTTGCGTATTACTCAAACTGACAAAGGCATTTTTATCTATCAAACTAAGTATCCGAGGGAATTGTTGAAGAAGTTTGGTATGAATAATTCTAAACCGGTAAGAACTCCTATAGTGACTAGTGAAAAATTATCTATCAAAGATACATCTACACCATTAAATCTTACAAGGTATAAGTCTATGATTGGTAGCGTATTATATCTAACCCAGACTAGACCAGATATTATGAATGTAGTAAGTACTGTTTCAAGATATCAAAGTAATCCTAAAGAAAATCATGAATGTGTAGTAAAGAGGATATTTCAATATTTGCAAGGAACAATAGAAAATGGCTTATGGTATTATAGAGATGATGACTTCACTTTATGTGCATATACAGATTCAGATTGGGCAGGAGATAGTGATCACAGGAAGAGCACTTCTGGTGGAACTTTCTTTCTCGGAAAGAAATTGGTTTCATGGATCAGCCAAAAAGTCATGCATTTCTTTATCTACTGAAGGAGTTGAATATGTTGCAACAACAACTAATTGCACTCAAGCCTTGTGGATGAAGCAAATGTTGAAGGATATAAAGGTAAATTGTAGTGAACCGGTAGTTATCTACTATGATAACTCTATAGCTATTGACATGTCTAATAATTTGATATTTCACAATAAGACTAAGCACATATCAATAAAATATAACTTTCTGAAGGACAAGGTAAAAGAAAAGGAAGTCAAATTGGTTTATGTGAACACTAAAGAATAGATTGCAGACATATTCACTAAATCATTGTCTAGGGAATCATTTGAGTATTTGAGAGACATGTTAGGGGTTTCTGCCCCTCTAGTAGAGATTTGATTGATGCAGTTTGTCATTAGTTCAACATGCATTATCAGAGATACTATTCATTTCGATACTGATGTGTGGCGCTACTACTCAGGGGAGTAATCAACTTTGAGATTTAGAGGCTTATATTCTTGCTTTGATATTTTTGTCAGATTTCTAACATTGATGTCAAAGGGGGAGAGATAGTGATGTGAAAAATAAATTCAAAACTTTACAGAGATATTATTCACAAAGAAAGAGTTATTGAAATTCAGGAGATTGTTGGTTGTCCTCCATAGGGGGAGACTTTTTTGGCATTTCTTGGTACTTAGATGTTTTTCACATCTAGTGTTTCCATCAATGCCAAAGAGGGAGATTGTTGGCAATATGGATGAATTGATTATGTGTTGCATTGATGTTTTGTCATTGATGTCAACACTAACTATCATGGTTGGTTACTGGAAGACAAGTTTTGGTTACCAGTAGAAGATCTAGTGCTACCGACAGAAGGGACTATCTGTTGGACACTTTTGGCATGTTTGGATCAATGAAGTATGTTTAGTTCTATGTGATACATGCTTCTGGAGCATGTTTTGGTCTGCTGGTATTGAGTTGTTAATCGTATGCTATCATATACTATTGCAAACCCTTACCGACATGGGTTTAAGGTTTAACCGACAGAGCTTTCACTAAGAAACCTTGACAGAATGCATAAGTGGTGTCAGTGCAGCTTCTAGATGGAATTCAGGATGCAGAAGATGATCCCTGATCATGCCTCAACTAATTAAAGATATTGCTTTAGCATGGTGGACCCAGATTAGGTCTAATGCCTATCTAGGTTATGGGCCGGTATCATGTTAACGTGTTCTCTACACGTTACCAGGATGATTTGGTAATAAGCCGACATAGCATATCATTGTAATATGGATATATGCAATGATCTTACTGTAATATCTTTTAGGTGGCCAACCTAATTGGTTTAGCCCTTAAAAATTGTATAAAATGATGTAAGATCTCATTGTAGATCATGGTATGGAATGGAAATGTAATGATCATGGTCATGGAATTCAATATCATATGTGAAGGAGATTTGGTCGATCATAGGTGATTGAATTAGGTTTAAGGAAGAGGTCAAAGGCCTCCGGTATTGAGCTTAATCGGGACTATAATCAAGCATGGTAGATGCTATCTCTAGCAGTTCATTATTATGGATTGTTGTCCATTTATCTTGAGGTGGTTATAACCTCTTTGTAGTCAGTGAGACTCTTTTGTAATGAGTAGTACGCTCTAGGCAATGTGCCTTCTTGCATGTGTAGGCCCCTTATTGTATCACATACTTTCTACAAAAGTATCATCTGACTATGGGTAGGCTTCCCACCATGGTTTTTCCCTTTCTGGTTTTTCCACGTACAAATCATGGTGTTATGTGGTATGGTTGCACTGTGTTAATTCTCTATTTCATTCTTAAGTTTTATTGCTTACTGTATACACATTAAAATTGCTATGAACAATTAAATAAATATTTAATATTTATTTAATATTTATTCTTCTATTACATTATAATCATTCTAATAATTTATCTAGGAATATGAAAAAATATGTCTTTGCATGCGAAAAAGAGATGCAATGCATCGACATCTTCTTTCAAGTGCTCTTATCCACCATGGGGAAATTACTGAGGTTCTACTAATCGATTCGCTGTTTTGGCTAATAACTCTCGGACTAAGGATCTTGGTAGGGTCATTTCATGGATCTGTGATCAAGATGCCTTCTTTGCAAAAACAAAATACTCTTTGGTTAATTTGGCTAGGGCTCCCCCTCTTCTTTACAAAGGTTGGGGTTGGGATTGGCATCTGGTTAGCCACAGAAGGGCATTAGGGAAACCAAACGGCCTCAAAAGGATTTCCAATCATTGTCGGGAGGAGGGTTTTGTAAAACCTAACCAGCCAAAGAGTTCCTCTGCTCTCTACATTCCTCCACGAAAATCCCTAGGCAAATTATCAGAGGAGATGGAAACATTTGGCCGTCACAATTCTAAGGAAATTAGCACCCTATGTCAGATCTACCTTCAAATTCCCCAACTACTCCTAACAGGTTGGTCATTGAAATTGATAATTATACTCAAGCTAGGTATCAAATGTATTGCAACAATAGAATGATCTTTGCTTGGTGGAAAGGATGGGGGATCCTATCGGAACAAATTGCTAACTAGGTGTCATCCTCCTTCAATAACTAGGTAAGAATTGACATCCTTCCTGATAATTTCTTAGCTATTGAATGTGGTAATCAGAATCTTAGAAATTCATTTCTTAATGAGGATATATTAAAATTTAAAGGTATAGGGTTTGATTGTTGGGAATGGCAACCTCTCTTTCTCCCATCTAAATTCAATTCCTGCATGGTTAATAGAGAAATTTCACTTGATAAATTCCCTGTAGTATTGCGCAATAATGATTTTTTAAGAATAATAGGCAACAAAATAGGTAAATTTGTAGAAGTAAAAAAATCAGCCCTAAGCTTCTTTAACCAGCTCTTAATCATTAAAACAAATATTAACATTAAATCTTTAGAGCCTATAACTATGAAATGTGATAAATCTTGTTTACCCCTAGAATTACCCTTTTATAATGGTCTCTTCAAAGATTCTATGCCAAGGAAGATCTCCTTTGAGAAACCTTTCCCTGTATCATTGCTCAAGTCTAATGGCACTCCATTCAGATTCATGGAAGGAGGGGGTTTTACCCTAGAGGGCTATAAGATTGATATTAACCCTAATCATCTTACCTCTAACCTATATCCTCATAGCTCCCCTGTTAAGCCCTCTCACTCCCCTCTTCCTTCACTACTAACTATAAATTCACCTATAGTTGACTCTCTTCTAGGGGATCAAGATCTGGAAGATGGTGAAATCAATGAGGTTGTCCCCCAGAAAGAGCAGCTCGGCCTGACAAATTTGTCATCATCTACCTCTCTCATTCCACTAGAGAGGCTGAGTCCCTTGGGGTCTCCCCCTTTAATGGAACAAATTGTCTCTGAGCAATCAATAGAGATAGATAGGCTTTCCTCGGATCCAAGATTGGCATCCTTATAGGGTCAACCAATCTCTCATCTCAAGTATAGAGGGATTTGAGGAGGCAGAGGTTTTCCCTCCATCTTTGAAGGTTGTTTCTGATCCAATTGTAGAATCTAAGAATGATCGAGTGGCTAGGGAAGTTAAAATCATTGCCAATTTTGTAGGGGAAGAAGTAGTAAATGACCTCATGGACCTATTGGTTGATGAAATCTATGATGATGAGGAGTTGGAAAGACAAATGGATTTCTTGGTCAAAAATCTTGTGGATGTTACTAGAGTTGACTTAGAAACAGATGAACTCTTTGTAGCAATAGATAAATTAGAAAATGATAACCCAAATATTCTAGGCATTCTCAGCTCTAATAGAAGAAAAGACTCTCCTAATTGTGCTAAACATAGTAAGAGAAGAGGTAGGAGATCCCTTGCTGAACTAAGATCAAAGGATGGAGAAGCCAAGGGTCAGTCTAAAATACCTACTCTTTTTAATGCAGGGGAGGGGAAGTTCCTCCCCACAGAGCCATGAAAATCATAACTTGGAATATTAGGGGTTTGAATGACCCTAACAAATAACGCATCTTAAAGAGTTGCATCTCTAATTCTAAACCAGATATAATGTTAATCCAAGAAACCAAAATGAACTCCTTATATAGCCCTTTTTGAGAAAAAACTAGGCGCTAGACAACTAAAGAACTCCCCTACTACAAGGGCCTCAGGGGGCTTAGCCATCATCTGGTACTCTAGATTCATCTCATTTACACCTTTAGAGATTAAGTTGAATGGGAGGAGAAGTAGTAAGTTATTAAAATAACCTAAGATTCAAATTGATTAATGTTTACGGTCCTATCCAAAATAGGGATAAGGCTAGGGTGTGGGTAGAACTCGATTCTTTCCTCAGAAGTTTCCCGAATGATGTATGCATCATTGGGGGAGATTTCAATGCTATCACTAAGGTAGCAGACAAAAGAGGAGGTAGCAAAAAACTTCCTCCAGCAACTATAGATTTCAATTATTGGATCAATAGGAACTCCCTATTGGAAATCCAGATGATAGATAATGCCTTCACCTGGAACAACAGAAGGCTTGGTTTCTGTAACATTACTGAGAAAATAGATAGGTTCTTTATCCATGGAGGGATCTGAGAGCTTAAATTTACCCTGAATGCATAACCCCTCCCTTTAACAAGATTTGACCATTTCCCACTCCAACTAATCATATTATCTGACCACTCCCCTAAAAAATGTCCCTTCAAATTTGAGAGCATGTGGTTCAGAGATAATAAATTTTTAAACTTAATTGAGAACTGGTGGAGAAGCTCTGTTTTCTCTGGTTTGATTATGTTTATTATCACAAGCAAGTTAAAGCTTATCAAAAGGAAGCTCTTAGAATGGAATAGGACTAATTTTGGAAATATTTTTGATAATAAACTCCTAATAGAAAATGATCTTAAGAATGTTAACATTAAGGTTCTTGAGAAGGGGATGGATGAACATCTCTTCCTCAAAGAAAAGGCTCTACTCTCTGAGTATGAAAAGACACTCTCAAATGAAGAGATCTTTTGGAAACAAAAATCGAGGGAGACTTGGTTGAGTGATGGGGACCGAAATACTAATTTTTTCCACAATAGTACTAAGCAGAGGCGATGGGTCAATTGAATTTCTAAAATTAAGAATTACCAGGGTTCCATCCTATCTGAACTGGATGATGTTGCCTCCGAGGCAATAGGGTTTTTTGATAAAATATTAAATAATATTGAAGGCTCCAACCTCAGAGACTAACTCAATATTATCAAGAATCTTCCAAAACTCATTAATGATGACCACAACAAAATCCTGTCAAAGAAATTCTCTGAGGAGGAGGTTAAATTTCTCCTTATGAAGATGAATCTCGATAAGGCCCTAGGTCTGGATGGCTTCCCCACTATCTTTTTCCAAAAATGTTGGGGTTTTATGGGGACAAAGATCACGAACACCTTAGAAGGTATTAGGAAATCTGGTAATATTCTCAAAGAAATCAATAATACCTTCTTAGCTCTCATCCCCAAAAAAGAGAATCCTGAAATCTTTAATGACTTCAGACCAATAGCCCTTTGCAACACTTTGTACAAACTGTTAACCAAAACTCTAGTAGCCAGACTCTAGAATCTTCTCCCCATTATCATTAGTGAATAACAAACCAACTTCATAGCAGATAGATCAATCTATGATGGGGTTATTACAGCCCAAGAGGCCATTCATTGGGTCCAGCTCAATAGGGCACCAAGTATGCTAGTCAAATTAGACATAAGCAAAGCTTACGACAAAAGTTGAATAGAACTTCCTATGCAAATGCTTGGAGGCCTTTGGATTTTCCAAATCCTAGATCAACCTAATCTTTGAATGTATATCCACCCCCGAATTCTCGGTCTTGGTTAATGGTTTCTCGAAAGGTTTCTTCAGTAGCTCAAGAGGGCTCAGGCAAGGAGATCCTATGTCTCCCTTCCTCTTCATCATCATGGTTGAAGCCCTAGGTAGATCCATCTCTAAGGCCAAAGAGGAAGGTGGGATCCAAGGAATCCCCATTACCAGTGGCCTCCCTTCCTTTACACACTAGCAATTTGTCGATGACATGATGCTTTTTGGGCAGGGAAGTGTAAAGGAAGCGAGAGACTTCAAAGGCATCCTTAATTCCTATATGCTAGCCTTGGGTCAAGAGGTGAATCTGGCCAAGTCTATAGTTTTTGTGTTCAACATAGACCCCTCCTTAGGAAAAGTGATCAGCAATGTCTTGGAGATTAGTGAAGGAACTATTCCTTGTAAATACCTAGGCATTCCCCTTGAAAAGGGTAGAAGACCCTCAAAATTATGGGACAAATTGGTGGATAAAATCAAGTCCAGGATTAACACTTGGAAAGGAAAATGGCTCTCATCTGCAGGTAGAGCAACCTTGGTAAGATCGGTCTTGTCAACTATGCCCATTTACTAGCTCTCTTGTCAACATTTATCTTCTTCTAAACTTGCAGAGCTCAATAAGCATCTAAGGACTTTCTTTTGGAAAGGTGCTAATGACAATCATAAAATATCACTATTATCTTGGGACAAGATATGCAAACCTAAAGAAAAAGGAGGATTTGGCATTAAAAACCTTCGCGATTAGGGAAAAGCCTTGCGTACCAAGTTGGTCTGGAGGATGTTTAGAACCCCCCACCTCAAATGGGCTTGCTTGCTGCACCACAAATACCTTAATGGAGGGAATCCTATCCAAATATTCAGAGAAACCAACCTTCCCAAAGGGTCCTACCTATGGAATTTTATGTTAGACTGCAGGAGGATTATATCTGACACACTTACTTGGAACCTGGGGTCCAGGGATAAAGCTCTTTTCTGGTCAGATTCTTGGGGTGGATATAAGGCTATTGATAATATCCATGACTTTGGTTCTACTCGCATCCTTCTTGAATCACATAGAGGACCCCCATTAAAAAAATATATCTCCCCTTCAGCAGATGGGGTCAGTTGGCAGTCAATCGAGAAGGAATATGAGGATATCCTAGTAAGGGATAAACAAAAACTTATGGCAATTCTCAAATCAAGGAACATTTCCTTAGGTCATAATGAGGACAAGCTCATCTGGGATGGCTCCCTAAGAGGAGAATACAACTCCAAGGATGGGTACTCTCTCATCTCCAAATTGTTTATAAGACCTATGACTGAGCTTCCCTTGAAACTTTGCTAGGATAAATATTGTCTACCTAAGGCAGGTATCTTCTCCTGGCTTGCGGTTCAGAACAAGCTCTTAACCTACGAACAAATTTAGAAGAATGGGGTATGAGGGCCCTAGAAGATGTCCTCTTTGTGAGGTAGATGAGGAAGACACTAATCATATCCTCCTTAACTGCCCCTTTGCTCACAAATGTTTGATCTGGTTCACCAACAAACTTGAATGGTCTGTAGCCTTCCCCCATACCATCTCTAGAATGCTCAAGTCATGGCCCCTCCTTAGGCATGGCTATCTCTTTGAAGGTTTATGGATAGCTCTTCCCTCTTCCATTATTTGGGAACTATGGAAGGAGAGAAATAGATGTCTCTTTAAGAATGAAAATCTAGAGGTGCCCAGAATCATTAACATGATAGAGTCAGCTATCACTGAGCTCATGAACAAATGACTATCATCAGGCACATTGAAGAATGCCTCTATCACTTATTGGGATGAAAAAATGAAAAAATGTTGGGAAGATTATCCTTTCCTCCCTATGTAGGTGTTGGTCCTATTGCAAGTCTTCGATCAGGGGATGCATGCAGATGGAAGCCCCCAGGCGAAGGTTGGATGAAGCTAAACTTTGATGGGGCATCCTGTGGCAACCTAGGGCAAGTAGGGATAGGATGTGTTATTCATAATTGGGAAGGCAAAGAACTAGCAACCCTTGCCTCTCCAGTTGGAATCAACACCAACAACTGGGTAGAACTTATGGCCCTGGTTGAGGGTCTGCATTTATGTAGGTAACTAGAAGTTAAGAACTTGGAAATTGAAGGAGATTTGGCTATAATTGTCAATGCTCTGAGGAAAGGTAGTATGCATAATTGGAGACTAAAAACTTTGTTGTCAAAAGCTCTTGACCTATGTAGAGATCTTGATAGGTTCACAATCAATAATATTTATAGGGAGGGCAATAAAAGAGTGGATGAGTTGGCCAATTTGGGAGCCGATGGCATCAATCTCCTATCTGTGCCACCTTAAGGCATCAATATTTTGTTTCCATGTCCTAAGTTGTCATTAGCATGTTCCTTCTTTCATCCCCTTATGTTTCTCTTGCCCAGAATTTGTTTTAACCCCCTTATTTATTCCTCTTGCTACCCCCTATATTTTCATATAGATACTCAGAAAAACATTCAATTTAAATATTGGCTTCTCAACATAAGCCGTTAACTAACACTTTTTTTTTTATTATCACTTCGATCACATATTTCCTTCATTCATCGATATACTATTTTCGATCACTAGGGCTGTTTCCTCACCACTTCCTATCTGATATCCATTGGGTTTTATGTCGATGAAACCTTGGGCTTTGGTGACCTCCTTTATTTTTCCATCGAAATACTTCTTCCATCGATATCAATGCCCCGTCGATGAATGGATCTATTGTCTCATCGAATACTTCTTCCACCAATAAAGTTGTATTGTCCAAACAACGCATATTGGAGACATGCCTTTTAGCCTCCTTGAAACCTATTTCCTTATCAATATATTTTATTGATGAAACTGCCTTTTGTCTAATCGACCTTATTCTTTTTATGTGAACATTTCTTTCAGTGACCCTTTGCACTGATGGTATTATCTCCTCGAATACCTTTTCCTATTGATGAAAACCATCTCTACCTTCCTCGATATCTTTTATCGATGGAATTACTATCTCCAATGAGTCCTTTTTGAAGTTTATCAGCTTTTCATTTCTTTCGATACCCTTTTATACCGATGAGAAATTGTTGGGTCTCATGTCGAAGAAACCTTGGGCTTCAGTATTTCCTTTATCCTTCCATCGAAACATTTTTTCTATCAGCATCACTACACTCCTTTGATGAATGGGTCTATTGTTTCATTGAGGGCATCTTTCTTTTGATGATTTGCTTCACTATCATCTTTCATCGATGAGCTCATTAGTAATCTTCCTCGATAAAGATGCATCGGTTAAACCACACACATTGGTAACATGCTATTTAGCTTCCTTGAAACTCATATTCTTATCAATATCTTTTATCAATGTAGCCTCCTTTTGTTTGATTGTGATCATTCTTTTGATAAGAACAATTATTTTGGTAAGTTTCCTTCATTGCACCGATGGTATTATTTCCTTGGTAGCCTTTTCCCATTGATGAAAACTATCTTTTCTTTCTTCGATATCCTCTTTCGTTGGAATCAATGCTTTCGATGAGTCCCTCTTAGGTTCATCAGTGTTCCCTTTCCTTCGCTACCATCTTTATATTGATGAAACTCTCTTATGTTTCATCGACCATTTATCTTTCGATGAAAATGCCGTTGTCAACCAATAGCTTGAGTATCTCTTTGACACCCTCCTTTCTTGAATAGTCCCATCGATGAAACCTTCCCCAGTTTCTTTAATTTCATCATTTTGGTAGAACTATCTTCTTCATTATATTCATTGCATATCCTACCAATTCCAAAGTTTCTTCATTAGCCCTACTTCATCGATGGAACCTCCTTTGGTTTCATTGATATACCTTCTATCGATGAAAAAATGATGAATACTAAGAGGGGGGGTGAATTAGTATGCCAAAAATCTTTGCACTTAAACACTATGAAAGACTAACAGTAAACCGGTAAAACAATTTAGCAGACAAACCGGTTAACACACATGCAAACCAAATAGCTAACAATGCATTCACCCACAGAAGCACAAACACCATAACACAAGAGATTTTGATGTGGAAACCCAAATGGGAAAAACCATGGTGAAATGGAACTCACAAGTAACTATCTGTAGAATAGGAACAGGATCGGTTAAGGTTAGACCGGTTAAGGTCTTACAATGTTCTTTGCCAAAATAGATCCTGTTAGGAATCTCAATCTCTATTAGGAGATAAGTCTGATTAAAGACTACCTTGCTAGAGGATTTTAGATCCACAGATGTGAACCATCTTGTTAGAGGATTTACAAAAGACTTTTGGGCCTACGAGGTTAAGGGCTACAGACTTGTCGAAGATGTGAGTAATCAACAAGTGATTGATCTAGCTAATAATAGAGATTGCTTGGTTAAATCCTTGATAGCTCATTCCTAATGCATTCGAGCATTACTTTAGTCTTCTACACATTCATTCTCTCTTTAACTCCTCAACCACCTTAAACCCTAGTTGCAATATCAATTATCACAACAACAACATTATCAACAACCTAAAACCCTAGACATGATGTCCTTATAAAGGAATCTGATTTCATGTCGGTCCAATAGGATTACATTACAATTTCCTAGGTTCAATGCATCTAGACATATCTGGTAACACGACACAAAAAGCACCACTAAAGTGTTGGCACCGTCAAACAATCGGTGGATGGTAACTCATCACAAAATGCCAGTTGGTAACTCATCATAGAGTATTACTGGTTCATACAAAATACTGGTTCAACAAAAATGTCAGTTGTTGGTTTGACAAAATGAAGACTGGCAAATAAGTGTTATGCCTCTTTGAACCTTCGTATCACTTGAGATCTTCAAACTTTTGGGGGTCTATATACCACTTTAGATCGGTAATCACTTTCTGCAAAACACCAATAGTCTAAGGACTATAATGTATCATACCAGTTGGAACATGTACCGGTTGAGCTTTAACTTATACATAAAAATAATCTCAATTCAAGTGTGTGTCCATCAATGACAATCACAACATAATCATCAAAAATGCCAACAATCTCCCCCTTTGGCATTGATGGCAACACTTAGGAAATTTTGACATCTAAGTGTTTTAACAAAAATATGCCAGAATCAAAATTACTCCCCCTAGGCATATACACTATCCCTTTTGCAGAAAATACAATGCATATTATTTCTTAACAAAAATAACATGAAAGTATACATCACAAACATTCAAAATTTATACTTCTCCCCCTTTGACAACAATTACTAAAATAATATTACAGACTAACCCATGTGTCATTAAAATAATAAGTGTTTATGACAGTAAAGAATAAAACTTGTCAAAAACAGATTTAAAGTCCTGCAAGAATTGTTTCATAGATAAAGACCAGGACTCTAGTAGGGAGGTTGCCACTTATTTCTATGTCTACATCTGGGAGACTTGTTCTTCCATGGCATCTAGTGTGCTCATCTCTTGTGTTGCTATTAAGGCATCTAGATTAAGATAGCACTTCTGAAGTATTTGCAGATGTGGGAGTAGAACCAATTGTAGCTCCTACAAATCTCATGACTAGGTGTTGATCTCATGCTCTAGTTTAGCAGACTGGTTATGAAACCGGCAAACGGTTTGCCCATAAGCTGTAAAATAGTCATACGACAGCTTGAAGGTGCTCATATATACCTACAAATCAGATTGAAGCTTTTGCTTCTGTGCAAGCACATCATCATAGAATAGATGGGGTTGACAAATCTTGCTGAGTAGAATATTCCCCTCATCCAGAGCATTCCTTATATCCTTCTGGGCATTTTGTAGTTCAGACCAGAGCTCATTAAGCTTTTTCACTAGGGAAATGTTGAGATCCTTTTGATGCTCTTTCTTTGCATTTGCCTCTGCTACCTCCTCTAAACTTTGCACTTGATCATCCACTACTATGCATAGGAGCTTCAATTGTGCCAATGATGAATCGGTATTGGGGAGGTTTGTACCAGGTAACAAACTGGTAAGAGTGTCCACCACAGCTTGGATCACATCTTCCTCCTTCCTCCTTAGCACCTCAAGGTGTTCTTGAGCAACCTTGATGTTCTGTAGTAGCTCCATTTTGCTTGCGAACTAGAGATTAATAGGACTAGTAAGGTCAGCCGGTTTTGCTTGACTGTCGGTTGCCTTAGGTGTCTCCATCTGCATGCTCTTTGCCGCTTTAGCTTCCTTGTTCTCCTCTACCTTCTTCTTCTCTGCTTCTTTTCTCTTTTTCTCTTCCTTTTCCTCCTCTTCTTTCTTCTTTTCTGCTTCCTTCCTCATCTCCTCTACCTTATCTTCCTCTTCCTTCTTCTTTTCTGCTTCCTTCCACTTCTCCTCTTCCTTTCTCTTCTTCTCATCCTCTTCCTCTTTCTTCTTCCTTGCATCTTCTTGTTTCTTCTTCTCTTCATCCTCTTCTTTTCTTTTCTTCTCTTCTTCTTTTCACTTCTCTTCTTGTTTCCATTTCTCCTCATCTTCTTCCTTTTTCTTCTTCTCCTCTTCATCCTTTTTCTTCTTCTCCTCTTCATCCTTCTTCTTCTTCTCCTCTTAATTCTTCTTCTTCTTCTCCTCTTAATTCTTCTTCTTCTTCTCCTCTTCATTCTTCTTCTTCTTCTCCTCCACTTGCTTCTTTGCTTCCTCCTTTTTGTCCTCTATTTCCTTTTTCTTTATTTCCTATTCAACCTATCTCATTGCTTCCTATGGTGTACCCTAAGCAATATCTTCTCCATCTAGAGCATCGACATCAATAGTGTTGATCGGTTTAGTAACTAGATTTCCTTCATCATCAAACACTTCATCCGGTTTAGTGATTGTCGGTTCTTGCTTAGCCTTTCTGTTGGCTTCAGCCACTCAATGCATCTTCAAAGCATCTAGAGCAAGGGTGTGTATTCTTGAGTACTTCTTTACCCTTCCCTTCCAATAACAGGAGTCTTCTTCTTCTCATGAAGAAGAGGCCTTTGTATTTGTTCATTACTTCAAACAGTTCTGAGTTTGATACATCAGGAAAATGTTCAGCAAAAACTTTCTCTCTCATTTCACGTTCCTTCTCTATGGCAATGCACCATTTATTATCTAAGGACTTATACAAAGAATTCGGTGTCTGAGCTCTAATTTTTGAAGGCGACTGGTCATTTATACATAAATACTAAATAATTTATTTTTCTACCACTTCCTTTTCATCATCATTAAAGTCATCAAAAAAATCAATCAAATCATTCAACATTTTTCTCCTAATGTTTTTGAAGGTTCTTTGACAATGTGTCAAATGTTTGTAGGAGGAGATGCCAATATTTACCGGTGCTGATGATGCTGGTTCATTATTTGTCTTTTTCTTTGCTTGATGTGTCTTCTTAGGTTTTTCCTCAGACACAGTTTCTTCTAAGTCTGGAGAGGTATTCCTTGCCTTCCTCTTTCTCTCAAACACTTTAGCTAGTGCTGCTTCCAGTTTCTTCTTGGCTAGTGACTGCTTGGTCACTTTTGGAGTTGTAGTAGTAACTAGTGTTGATGCTGTAGGTACTAACTTTGCCTTCTTTACTATTAGTTCTGTTTCTTTCATTGCTGGTGGTTCCTCAACCGGTGCTATCCTCTCTAGGTAGGTGCCAATTCTCTTTGCCTTAGGATCAAGTGGTGAGGCAATAAGGGTAGAGACATACCCTTCCAACATATCGTACACACCTCATAGCCCATTGGCTCCACCTCTTCCTATCTAGGCTCAACAGCCTCCATTATGCATCCTCTAACCCATTTAATGGTGAAATAGATACATCCCCTTAGGGCAATAAGGGTACTACATGCCATCATCAGTTTCTACAATACAGGGGAAGTGCTAGCCCTAAGGACAGTAAGCAAGATGGAAATGTCAAAGCTCACCGGTTCAGTGAGTGACTCACGAGGGATGACTATTAATTCCATCAAGGATGACCTTATAAAATATGCATGTATGGTGATTGGATACTAGATGTTCTCAGCCAGTAGGCTTAACTCTGTATTTGCTGCAGTAGTAAATGCCACTTACCAGATGATCAAGGAGGATGCATCATTTGACCTATGCACCGGTATGCAAAGGCAACTCCTATTGAATCTTAAATCGATCAAACAGGATAATGCATTGAGGTTCAATTTTGGACAACTACTGGTTGGGTTGTTCTTTTACTTCCAAGGCTACTTTTCAGGAGTAGGTGATGTCTAGTGGTCTGCTGACCAATTGGTAACCAAGAAAATCAAGGAAAGCATTCAAGCAGTTGGAACCGGTTACCCTGAAGTTCTGAACAAGTACTTTGATGAGTTCAGATGCAAAATGAGTCAGAGGATGAGAATATCAGGTGATATTGTCAAGAAATATGAAGATGATATCTATTTCACCATTAAAGTGGATCAACTCCTTGGGATTCTGGTTCACAAAAGGTTCAGGACCAACTCCTTGGGTCCTCTGAGGATATCTTCCAATGTTATTCATAACAGACCTGCATTCTAATGCTCTATGCCCAAACTTGTTGTATGCATAACAGTTACCATTGAATATATAGGATATTGGCTTATCATTTAGGAAATAAGGAAAATTATTGTAAGCCTTGTTCCTACACACATTGGCAGTATGTCCTTCTTTAAGATAGTTAAAGCAAACAGGTTTAAACTTTTTCTTACCTTTATCAATTGATACTGGTTGTTTCTTTGATGCTCCAGCACTTTTACCAGAGGTCTCACCTTCCTCATGACCGGAATAACCAAGTTCATCAGTATTCTTGATAGGTTTGGCAGCTTCAAGCTTTTGCTCTAGCTTGACAATATTTTTGATGAGCTTAGCAAGTATTTCCTTTGACTCAGAGAGTTCTTCGGAAATAGCAGCATTGTTTCCATTAGGTTTTCATTCTCAGAGATGGCAATGTTCAGTTCTCCTTGCATGTCTTCCTTTTCCACTTTTCTCGCATGGATTTGAGCAGTTAGGGCACTGATCTCTTGCTTTAGATTGGAGTTTTCATGATCTTTGTCTTTGACTAGATCTTCATCTTTCCTCCAATTCTCAAGCTCTTGACACATTCGAATAGTTAGTCCTTCCAATTCTTTTCTCAGGTTGGAATTGGATTCATTCAACTTTTCAACTTCTTGAATCAGGGCTTCCATGTCCACTTAATTAGAGGAACTATTTTCAGATAGCTCCATCAGCTTTTCTGCATGTTCTCTCCTCTTTGCTTGAGATGCCTTGTATTTGACCATAAGATCATCATAGGCTTGCTCAGGCTGAGTGAGCCGATGAGTAAGTTCCCTCAATGTGTATTCCCCCATATCTCTTTCCAAGTGGTTAAACTTATAGAAAGGTAGGCTCTAATACCAATTGATGAATACTAAGAGGGGGGGTGAATTAGTATGCCAAAAATCTTTGCACTTAAACACTTTGCAAGACTAACAGTAAACTGGTAAAACAGTTTAGCAAACAAACTGGTTAACACACATGCAAACCAAATAGCTAATAATGCATTCACCCACAAAAGCACAAACACCATAACACAAGATATTTTGACGTGGAAACCCAAATGGGAAAAACCATGGTGAGATGGAACTCACAAGTAACTATCTACAGAATAGGAACTAGATCAGTTAAGGTCAGACCGGTTAAGGTCTTACAATGTTCTTTGCCAGAACAGATCCTATTAGGAATCTCAATATCTGTTAGGAGATAAGTCCAATTAAAGACTACCTTGCTAGAGGATTTTAGATCCACATATGTGAACCACCTTGTTAGAGGATTTACAAAAGGCTTTTGGGCCTACCCGGTTAAGGGCTACAGACTTGTCGAAGATGTGAGTAATCAACAAGTGATTGATCTAGCTAATAGCATAGACTGCTTGGTTAGATCCTTGATAGCTTGTTCCTAAGGCATTCTAGCATTACTTCAGTCTTCTACACATTCATTCTCTCTCTAACTCCTCAACCACCTTAAACCCTAGCTGCAATATCAACTATCGCATCAACAACATTATCAACAACCTAAAACCCTAGACATGATGTCCTTATAAAGGAATCTGATTTCATGTCAGTCCAATAGGATTACATTACAATTTCCTAGGTTCAATGTATCTAGACATATCTGGTAACATGATACAAAAAGCACTGCTAAAGTGTCAGCACTGTCAAACAATCAGTGGATGGTGACTGATCACAAAATGCTAGTTGGTAACTTATCATAGAGTATTACCGATTCATACAAAATACCGGTTCAAGCAAAATGCCGCTTGCCAGTTTGACAAAATGAAGACTGGCAAATAAGTGTTCTGCCGCTTTGAACCTTTGTACCGCTTGAGATCTTCGAACTGCTTGGGGTCTACATACCGCTTCAGATCGGTAATCACTTTCTGCAAAACACCAATAGTCTAAGGACTATAATGTATCATACTAGTTGGAACATGTACCGGTTGAGCTTTAACTTATACATAAAAATAATCTCAATGAAAGTGTGTATCCATCAGTGACAATCACAACATAATCATAAAAAATGCCAACAAACAACGCTTTCAATAAGTCCCTTTTGAAGTTCATTTAGGCCCAAGTCTATTCGATAAATCATCTTATCTGTGAAACATCGATAGGTTTTCTCAATTCCTTTTTTTTAATGAGACATCATTGGGTCTTATGTTGAAGAAACCTTGGGCTTTGATAACTTCCTTTATCCTTCCATCAAAAAACTTTTTCTATCGACATCACTACACTCCTTCAATGAATGGGTCTATTGTTTCATCGAGGCCATCTGTCTTTTGTTGATTTTCTTCCACTATCATCTCTCATCGATGAGATCATTAGTAATGTTCCTTGATAAAGTTGCATCGGTAAAACCACACTCATCGGTATCGTACCTTTTAGCCTCCTTGAAACTCATATTATTATCGATATATTTTTGTTTGATCATACTTTCGATAAGAACACTTCTTTCGGTAAATTTCCTTCATGTTGCACAGATGGCTTTATTTCCTTGGAAGCCTTTTCCCATCGATGTAAACTATCTCTTCTTTCTTCGATATCCTCTTTCGGTGGAATCTATGCTTTGATGAGCCCCTCTTAGGTTCATCGGTGTCCCCTTTCCCTCGATACCCTTCTTATATCAATGAAACTCTCTTATGTTTTATCAACCTTTTATCTTTCGATGAAACTGTCTCTGTCAGCCAATAACTTTAGTATCTCTTCGACACCCTTCTTCTCTCGAACTTTCCTATCAATGGAACCTTCCCCAATTTCTTCAATCTTATCTTTTCAGAAGATCTATCTCCTTTGGTGATTTCACTACATGTCCTACCAATACTGTAGTTTCTTTGGTAGCCTTGCTTCATCGATGGAACCTCCTTTGGTTTCTTTGATAACCTTCTATCGATGAAAAATAACACTTGTCATAAGCCCCTTTTGAAGTTCATCAACACCCAAGTCTATCCGATAAATCATCTTATCGATGAAACATCGATAGGTTTCTTCGATTCAATAGGTGCACCATTTTGGTAAATTAAAAGCCCTCATTTTCTGCACGTGTTGGCCTATAGGAACCCCTAAGTGCCCTACCATATACTCATTTGATACTTGTTGTTGAGCTTTCTATAATTGAATGGTTATCTGACAATCCACAGATTGCGGGTAATATGTGGTTCTCCCATAAAACTCATCTACCTCTATTACCCTTAGCTGGACTCAGGCAAGACATAAGTCCCATTTACCCCCTTTTGTTATTGTATCTTGGATATCATCCATTTTTCAAGGATAGCATCCGGGTACATAAGCAAAAGGTGGTAAACATGTGATTCATAACTATGGATGATCACTTCTCAAAATGGAAATTATCTAGAAACTTTGTTTATGAATATGCCATATTGATGACTTTATAATTTTAGATATATGAGGTTAAGAATTTAGAAACATCAGAGAAGGATGTCAAATCACATTGAAATACTACATGTGACTAACAATCTGGGCAATTGTTTTGAAAACTAACCATGCAGGAGGGCAGGGCCATCTTGAACAAATGATAGGATGAAAGCTACTAAAATGACAAAAGACTACATGCAATCAAGGCTCAAACTCTTAAACAAAGCACAAGGAGAATAGTGACAATTGAAAAAAAGTAATATGGGCCTATAAGAGAAAGAAAATATCTTCCCACGTGCTCACCCTAGCCCAGGGTGTTATTGTATTATTCTGAATCTATGCTTATTGTAATTAGATGCAGAAACTATTTGGACTACGATCTCGGGCAAGGCCGAAGGTTTTCTCGCCTCCACTCTTTCCTACCGGCACCCGCACAAGTGGAGTGATGTAAAAAATTAATTTTGATTAATAAAATTTTTGGCTATGACCTCTTACTGATCAAAAAAAGTAAAATTTATTCTTCTATTAAATAGTTAATTTGGAAAGATTAATTTATTTAATTCATGTCGTGTCTTTCTATTAATTAATTTAAATGAAATATTTTATTAATTAATTCATCTATCCTATTCCTCTAATTAATTAAATATCTAATATTTAATTATTCTTCTGATCAACTAATTAAATATCTAATATTTAATTATTTCCTTCAATCATTTAAACATCTAATATTTAATGATTATTCTTCTATCCTATAGTCTCAAATATTAAATAATTCTAAATTATTTAATCCCTTATCCAACTCATCCTTCCATCTCCACTTCATCTTTCCTTTGCCAACTCATTCATCATGTGGCTAAATTAATTCAACAAAATAAAATAAATAAATCATATATTAGCCACTTATCTCTAACCTCCAAATTTAATGAAATATTGTGTACGTACACATATTTCATAACCTTCTTCTATATTCTCTCCAACATCCCTACATCTTAGGAAGGACTTGAGTCCACTTGTCCTCTCATGCCTAAATCTTCTACAACCATCCCTAGATTCCCTCAATCAGAAACCCAGTCAAGGTGAGATGATTGACACTTGTCTTCTCCTTCCCCCTTTCTCTCAACCTTCACCTTTGCTCCCAACCATCCAAATCTGTAGATCTGATCATGACCGTTGATCTGGGCCACATCATCTTATCCTCTCAAGGTCTATAAAATTAGAAGTTTGAGTTGAGAGAGAGTTAGTCTTCAAGTGAGTTTTCAAAAGATAATCATTTGTGAAAACTTATGCATCTATGAGTTTTAATCTTGAAGCAATTAGCATTTTAGCATAGTCATTTAGCATTGCATATCATAGTATCAGTTAACTATCAGTTATCAGTCCATTCTTCATATGCCATCTTGGAAGCTATCAGTGCTTGTCTAAGAGGACACCATCTGCAACCAGGAACAGTGGAGTTAGGACACAATGAGATACAAATCATGAAGGTAATAATAGTATTTTATATGTATTTCATGTAGTTTCATTGGTTGAGTTTGGATTTCTTGTAGCATTTCCTTTGTATTTTCTGAAACTAACATATTGCATGTAGTATTCTGATGATGAAATTCAAGTCGACACATTTTGGCGCTCACCGTGGGGCTCAAAGCCTCGCATATTCTTTCTAATATCCTATCTAATTCTTCTAGAAAGAAAATTTAACGCATTTGTAAAACAGATTCACACCTGTGTGAGTTCTGAAAGCTCCTTTATTTGATAGATTAGTGCTTTTGTCCTTCAGGTTAGTGCATTTGTCATTTAGGTTAGCACTTTTGTCTATAAATCAACGCATTTAATCTTCAGAACAACACTTTTGTCCTTCATGTTCACGCATTTGTTAGTTAGGTTAATGCTTTTGTCATAGAATTCTCACTTCTTAGTCCATAGAGCAACATTTTTGTGTTTCAGGTTAGTTCTTTTGTCCTTTAGGTTAGTGCTTTTGAGGTGAAAACAATGCATTTGTTAGGATAGCACTTTTATTTGCAACTGACAAAATTTTCTTGTAGGTCCGAATGTCCAAGAACTTAAATTTTTCAAACTACTGACATGCATGTGCAGGGTTATTTTTAAAACAAATTTCATGTATTTCCTCACCTAGTTAATTAAGAGTTCTAATTTGGAAAGTAACACATTATGTCATGCTCATTTAGCTTAACTAAGGGGGATAAATTAATAGCATGAAACTTGCATTTTTGAGTGACTTATTTAAAGTAGTTGCACATAGATTTTAAAAAAGCTAAAATGGACTTGTGTTTTACGTGCTTGATGAAGTAGTAGGTAAGTATTCTCTCACCATCATATGGTGATAAAAAAACCAGAGCTACTTTCTTTTATGTATAACCTTTAAAGGGCCTGCCTTCTCGAGCTGCCTGGAGGGGGCCAGTGAGAGTGGAATGACCCAAAGTGGAAACGGGCTAATACTAAGTCCTTCCAATCCACTCTAAATAAATCGTGTTTGTGACGAAAGTAACAAGCAACATGTGCTGATAAGTTCATACCGACACTGTTTCCCCATAAACCCTATAGAGCATAACCTCTATAGGTTGGGAACCTTCTATATTTATAGAGCTGAAAGTGTCGCATGTATGGCCACATGACCGGAAGCCTTTACTAAAAACCACTTGTACTAGTTGCCAAAATCCTTCTAGTTGTTGGCTCAGGAGGTCAGACCTCTGAAGTGGCTCACACACATATGGTTCTTAGTAGAGATATAAAGTTTTCCATGGGGAGTTTTCATGGAAACTAGTGCTTTTCTTCCTCAAAGAAGTGAGTGCCGAGGGTGGAGCTAGTGGGGTCAAGCATCTAAATATCTGCTTTGAATAGCATAGCCTCGAGGGAAACCCCATGTGAGATTCAACAATTTTTGTCTCAGCTTGCCATAGGATTTGTACTTGCTTATACATTTTGTTTTACAAAAATATTGTGTCTTCTATGTCTATGACATGTTCAAAATGGTCAAAAATTTGAGAAAATCATCATCTAAAAAAATAAAAAATGAGCGAAAATCCAACAACTTGCTAAAGAATTTGAGAAGAATCCTTGAAACATAATCAGAATAGCACTTTCAAACAACAAAATAATGCTTTATCCCATAAGTTAACACTCTTTGCCACAAGAGTTAGCACTAAAGATTTTTCACATCTAAAAAGCATATCAAACCAAAATTTCAACATCAGTATCAAAACACTTCTTGAGTAGATTTGTCTCTAAACTATCACACATTTTCAAACTAGTTCAACAACTGGGTCACTAATTCAACAAGCTATTTCTGAAAGGTTTCTATAAGCATAAATATTCAACAAGCTATTGATTAAAACATTTTAAGTGCAAAAAAATCAACATCATTGTCAAGTCTCTCATCAAGATATATCAAATCCTCTATCACGAAGCTTGATCAATTCACTTGGATATATCTTTCCTATTTTGAACCTAGGTCATATCAAAATCAGAATTACACCAACATTGGAATCAAACAAACTTGTAAACTATCAGATGCTTATATGACTTTTAAGAATCACCTTAAGAAAAGAAAACCTAGTTATAAAGCTATCCAGAAAAGAATAAGATTCTTGTATATCAATCGCAAGATCTTATTAAAACATAGGACATTCCTACACCATTTTCATCACTATTTATGTGGTTGCGGGACAAAGTTTGATGGAGAAATTTTGCAAGGACGTGCTTTTCAACAAAGAGACACTTTATCACAATGAACAAACAATAGTGGTAAAATCAACAAAGCACATCTTCCTAAACCAATAATCACTTATTGAGTTGTCCTTTGGAAACTTCAAAAAATTTGAAACAATCACATGCCAGTTTGGACTAGAGCTCAATATGAACAACTTAGAAAACAACAAAAACAAATGGAAGAAGAAGATAATCCGATATTCCAAACTTTTGGGTATACCACTATTGATGAAGAAGCAGTCAATAGCACCATTAAAGACCTTGAGCAAGATTTCAAATTTGATAGACTAATGAAAAAATTATTGGCAAAACAAAAAGAGAAATATCTTTTGATGTTGGAAAAATTAGGAGCTATATTGCCACAAGATTTTAACATAGAAAGCTTGAAACAAGATGCAGAGACAAGTAACACCCAAAATGTAGATGACCCAAATAACGAAGATGTAAACAAAGAAAGTCATGAAAAGACAAGAAAAGAATGGGATGACACAAGAAAAGAGCGTAGTGACAAAATAACTTATGAAGAAATAAGGAGAAACTATATGGATAATCCGTTGTTAAACCTCACTCAACAAATACAAACTCTACAACAATAGATACAAGATATGAAAAATGGAACAAGCTCCAAGAAGTATTCAATAGAAGATATTTGCCCATATCCTTTTGATAAAAAATTAAATATGGCACCATTTCCACAATATTGCGAGATCCCTAAATATGACAAATACGATGGAAAATCTGATCCTCAGGATCACATTAGGGAGTTTTGTACTATGAGTATGGAATTTGCACATGATGAAACTTACCTAATGTGTCTTTTCCCTAGGAGTTTAAATGGGCAATCAATGGAATGGTTTTCAAGATTACCATCTGGAATCAAATCTTTTGAAAAACTCGTGAATAGATTTATTTCACAGTATTCCTACAATGTAAGGAATGAGATAACAATGTTGGATTTATGCAATGTTAATAAAAAGAATGGTAAATATTTTATGATCTTCTTGCAGCGATGGAAATGGATGTTTAAAAGGTATCCAAGAGATGTATGTGATCAAGAAAAGATGGACATATTCATTGATAATCTTATCAGTGAAATGAGTTATCAACTAAAAATGCAATGTCCTCCCTCCTTCGCTAAGATGATTGAGAATGGTCTAAAAATAGAAGATGCGATGGTAAAGAAAAGAGACATAAAACTTTACAATAATTCTTACAACAACAACAACATCAACAATGACAAACCCAAATTCTGGTCAAAGAATAGGAATGTCATCAATGGATGAAATGACGACAATAGTGCTATGAAACAAGAACCAATTTTTAATCTATCAAGTCAAATTCCAAACAATAACAATCAAGAAAGAAATAAAGCCAAGTCTTTCTTCTCCAATCCTCATAGGAAATTCACAAACATTGTAGAACCATTAGAATTAGCTTTAAAAACTCTTCTTGCAAACAAACTGATTGTTTTACCAGAAGAAAGAAGTTATGAATCACCAGTCAAGCCTAATTGGTGGAATGACAATCATTTTTGTAATTACCGTCAGAATAAAGGACACCAAACAAATAATTTTCAAAGATTGAAACACCTTATCTAGGATCTAATTGATAATTAAACTATCACAGTGGATAGTCATAAGACAAATGAATCACACCTAGCTTTCAAAACTCCACTCCCTAATTATGACAAAGGTGAACCATACCAATTAAAAGATGACAAAGGAAAAGACAAAGTGAACTACACTTATACATATGATGATGTGGTAAATGTCATCATTGTTAAAGATAATCCACCTTCAGAGCCAATCAATGTCATTATGAGAAGCAAAGAAAAGGTCACCTTTCCAGGTATAATAAATGACTCAACATCCACTTCACAACAATACAATTTAGTAGAGAAATTACAAAGAATACCCACTCAAATATCAATTTTGGAACTTCTCAAAGTTTCACCTATGCATAAGGAAATTTTGGAAAAAGCTTTAGTAGAAACAACAGTTCCAAAAGACTTGGATATAGATAAGTTCCAAAACATGGTGGGACACCTTATAGCCCCTCATTGCTTATCATTTTCTGAAAATGATGATGCGTCCTTACAACATCCTCACAATGCTCCTTTACATGTTGAAGTCACCGTTAATAAAACTCATGTCAAATGCGTACTCATAGATGGTGGAGCGGGCTTAAACATTTGTGCATTAAGGTTAATAAAAGCTTTGGGATATTCAGAAAATGTAGTAGATCAAAAGAAGAAAATAACTATTAAGGCTTATGATGAAGCAGAGCATTCTTCTAAAGGAAATATGGTGTTTCCAATCAAAATAGGACCTATGGAAAGGAATACATTATGTCAGGTTTTAGATTTGAACCTCTCTTACAACATTCTTCTGGGAAGACCATGGATTCCCACCATGCAAGCAATTCCTTCTACATATCATCAATGTATAAAATTTCCTCATGAAGGACAAGAGGTTACTATAATTGCAGACTCTAGCCAATATTGCAATAATCTGAAGCCAACACAAGATACAAGAGTTCCACATAATAGAGAATCAATATATCCTACCAAAGAAATTCAAGAAAATTTTTGGGAAACCTTTGAGAAAAAGCTCAAATTGAATGATGAAGGAATGGGAAAATATTCTTTGCATAATTTTCCACTTTCATCTAAGTCATATGGAAAGCCTACAAATATCCAATTAAAGACCTCAGAGAAATCAAAAGATATGTTTAATGGAGCATTTGTTAGAGCTAGAACCCTTGAAGAAGAAACCAAAGACAAGGAGATTCTTGGTTGGTTGTACAAAGATGAAAATGAAACTATAGAAACAGCTACAGAAGTCAATATTCTGATAGAACAATATGGCAATGGTTATAAAATCATGGAAAAAATGGGATATGAAGGAAAAGGACCAATTGGTAAGCGACATCAAGGTATTTCAAAACCTATTTATCCCCACTTGCAATCTAAAGAAGATAAATCAAGACTTGGATATCTAAAATCAAATCAAAAGAAACATAATCATCAATAGCCAAAGTGGAGAAAGAAATTAGTCTCTAAAGAAGAACAATGGCAAGAAAAGCTACATCAAGTAGCAGAAATAGTAGCGAATAAGCAGAAACAAGAAGAACATGAGAAACAAGAAGAAGAGATTGCAATCAAAAGAAAAGAAGAATCTTTTCAACAAGTTCAAGAAATACGAGCAAGTGCAAAATCTGAACAAGATATTTTAGAAGCAGTGAAAATTGAGATAGCAGAAATCAGAGAAGTTTTTGCACCATACAACATCCCTGTGTGGTATAGTGGTATAATCCTAGACAATGGTTTAGAGATAGATTCAAATGAATATGAATAGGGTCCATATGTCTCATCTAGTATATCAAGTGAAGAAAGAAATGAAGAGCAAGCAACTATCACAAAGGAAGACTTGTTTATTACAAAACAAAAGATAGAGTTAGAAAGAAGACAAGAAGAATTCAGAATCCAGAGAAAAGAGGCATATACAAGACAACAAAAGAAAGGGGATGACAAAGACAAAGAAATAATGCCACAAGAAGAAAAAACACATATAGATCAAACATCTAGAAATATCAGATTTTTATCAAGTAAAGACCAAGATGTACCAGGTTATGGCAGAACCATAGAAGAACTAAGAGATAGTCAAGTAGAATTGACTATTAGTCTAGAAGAAGCAAAGTTTGAAAGAAGACAAAAGATAGAAAAGGAATTCTCTATATCCTATGCACCAGTATGTCAAATTCAAAATGCAAATGAATTTATTGAAAATAATCAAGAAGGAACTTGTAGTACTAAAGACATGTGTGTTGATATTATCCATTCGTTTAAGGGACAAATGTTAGATGAATATCCATTTGAGTGTGAACCACAAAATGCTAATACTAATTTTGTTAGAACTAATTGGAGAATACTTGGGAGAGATAATCCTCAATATCATTCTATCTATGACATTACCTACTCTACACCCAATTATGACCATTATGTCATGAACTTTAAAGAACCTAACAATGACAATGATTATGACTTACCTCTTCTTCATCCCAAATTAATTGATTGGGATAATCTAGAAAACCCTAAATTAGATGTCTTTTCCAATGATCATGACTTAGCTGTGTATCTTAATGTTGTCAAACCCATAACACCTAAGATATCTTCCATTGCAGAATTAAGTAACATTTCTTGCAGTCATGAGAATGCCAAACTTTTCAGTCACAAAATTGAAATAAAACAAGGAAAGAGACCGACTATTGAAAACCATTCCATGGTAACACTAGATCAATCAAAAGGGAAAATAAAGGACGTATCTGATGGTGAAAGCCTCTTGGAGGTGCCAGAAGATGGAAATTTTGACATCCTCCCTACATATTTTCAGGAGAGATCTGCTATTCTAATAGAACCAACAAAAGCAATAAACATTGGAACATCAAAGGATCCCAAGATACTTCATTTTGTTGCCCCATTATCAGATAAAGAGAGGAAAGAATACATAGAATTCTTCAGACAAAGACAAATAATTTTTTCTTGGTCGTATGCTGACATGTCGGGACTTAATCCAAATCTTATAATGCATCATCTCAATGTGGTTTTAAAAGAAAAACCAATTAAAAAAAAGCTAAGGAAGATGCATCCACACATTGCTCTTCTTGTAAAAGTCGAGCTAAAGAAACTATTAGATGTGAGTTTCATAAGACTTGTTGCCTATCCAGAATGGGTTTCAAGCATTGTACCAGTGTCAAAGCTAGATAAAAGCATAAGAGTCTGCACCAATTTTAGAGATTTGAACAAAGAATGTCCCAAAGATGATTTCCCACTACCCAAAATTGATATAATTGTGGACTTATCAGCAAGGCATGAGATGTTTTCATTAATGGATGTATTCTTGAGATACAATCAAATAAGAATAACCCCTGAAGATCAAGAAAAGACAACATTCACCTATGCATGGGGTACTTATTTCTGGAATGTTATGCCATTTGGGCTTAATAATGTAGGAGCGACTTATCAAAGAGCTATGACGATAATTTTCCATGATATGATGCATACATTTATGAAAGATTATGTAGATGATATGCTTGCAAAATCTCATACAAGACAAGAACATTTGAAAATATTAAGCAAGATCTTTAATAGGCTGGAAAGATATTAGTTGAGATTAAATCCAAAGAAATATGCATTTGGAGTAACCTCTGGAAAACTTCTTGAGTATATTATATCAGCCTGTGGAATTGAAGTAGATCCTAAAAAGGTAAAAGCCATCATGGAGATGGAGTCACCTAGGAACATAAGTCAATTGTGATCTTTACAAGGAAGATTGAAATCAATCAAAAGATTTGTCTCTCAATTAGTAGATAGATGTCATCCATTCACTCGTCTTTTACATAAGAATGTTCCATTCAAATGGGATCAGAAATGTGAAGAAGCTTTTATGCAAATCAATGAATATCTCATGAATCCTCTAGTACTGGTATCAGCAATCAAAGAGAAACCATTGTTGCTCTATATCTCAGTGAAAAACGTATCATTAGGTGCTCTCCTAGCTCAACATGATGAAGAAGGAAAAGAAAGAGCAATTTATTAAATTAGTAGAACACTTGTCCGCTATGAACTGAATTATACATCAATAGAGAAGACATGTCTAGTAGTTGTATTTGCAACTCAGAAGCTGCGACATTATATGGTGACTCATTCCTTGAAGCTAATAGAAAAGATAGATCCAATAAATTATTTACTGAACAAGTCAACTTTGATAGGAAGATTAGCCAAATGGGTTATGATACTAAGTGAATTTGATATAGAGTATGTTGATCAAAAAGCTATCAAAGGATGGGTCATTGCTGATCAATTAGCTGGAGCTCCTTTACAAAATAACATACCATTGCACATTGAATTTCCTGATGTAGACATTCTGACAGGAAGTACAAAATTTTGGGAATTGTACTTTGATGGTTCTTATACAGAATATGGATCAAGCGCAGGAATTTTATTCATCACACCTTAGGGACATACTATTCCAAAATCATATAGACTGCGGTTTCCATGCACAAACAATACTGCAAAATATGAAGCAATGATTACTGGGATCAAAATGGCTATTGAATGGAACATGAAGGAATTACATGTTTATGGTAATTCACATCTTATCATCAACCAAATAAATGATGATTATCAAAATAAGTATGACAAGCTCATGCCCTACAAATAGCTCGTAGAAGAGTTTAAAGAACACTTTGCAAAAATATCATTTACTCAAATCCCAAGAAATGAGAATAAAGTAGCAGATGAAATGGCTACAATAGCATCTCTCTTGCAGACTTGGGAGAATCAATAGTGTTACGAGTTCCTCATGGAAGATATCTTAAAACCTACCATTCAATCCCAACATACCTATGTGATTTGTCAAATATTAGGGATCAATCAATCCTTATATGACCAAACCTATCAGTACTTAAAAGAGAATATCCTTCCTCTTGACCTATCCCACAATCAAAGAAGAAATTTTATTTGTTGGTCATCCCGCTATACTATTATTGTTGATACCTTATATAGGAAAGGTCTAGATGGTACTTTATTGAGATGTCTTGAATAAGAAGAATCTGAAAAATTTCTTAACAAAATTCACACAGGTATTTGTGGTACACACTCAAGTGGCTTAACACTAGCTAAGAAACTTCTTCGTATGGGTTACTATTGGCCTACTATGGAGAGAGATTCATTCACATATGCCAAAAAATGAAAACAATGTCAGATCCATGGGAATCTCATTCATGCACCAGCACAAGAATTGTATCCTATGGCCGGATCATGGCCATTTTCTTGATGGGGCCTTGATTTGGTAGGAAAAAAAAATCCTTCATCTTCTAATAGACATATGTTCATTCTGATTGCTACAGAATATTTCACTAAATGGATTGAAGTAGTACCTCTGACAAAAGTGATAGGAAAACAAATATCATCATTCATCTTGAATTATATAACCTGTCGCTATGGATATCCTATGACCATTATGTTAGGATTAATGATAGTCACAAAGATACTGAGAGGGGGGGTGAATCAGTATCTAACTGGTTAACAAAATATTTAACCTTATTAAGTATTTTGCATTCCAAAATAGTGTACCGGTAAATAAGAATTAATGCAGTAAATAGGAACAATAAAGACAACATAGAAAACACACCATAACACAAGATGTTTAATGAGGAAACTTAGTGTGGGAAAAACCTCAGTGGGATTTTTGACCCACAATATTCACTCACTGGCCAATGAATAAATATTACTTACAATGAGGGGCTTGCACATGGAGGAAGGTCAACTGTCTAGAGCTCATTGCTCAATTTATAAGATAGAAGTCTCACTGACTTACAAAATGGATTATGAAAATCCAATACAATGTACTGCTTCAAATCAGCATCAACTATGCTAGGTTTAGTACCAGTTTAAGCTCATACTATAACCAAAACCTTCGTCGTCAACTTATATCTTCTTATACAAAAATAGCATTCATTCATGCTATCCTTCTACCATACTTCTTACTTCAAATGACCTATGAGATCTCATACATATATATGATTCTTTTACAATATGCCTAATGAATACTAAGAGTGGGGGGGGGGAGGGGGGTTGAATTAGTATGCCAAAAATTACTGTACTTAAACACTTTACTAGACTACCAGTAAACTGGTAAAATAGTTTAGCAAACAAACCGGTTAGCACACATGCAAAATAAATAGAAAATAATGCATTCACCCATAGAAGCACAAACACCATAACATGAGAGATTTTGACGTGGAAACCCAAATGGGAAAAACCACGGTGAGATGAAACTCACAAGTAACTATCTGTAGAATAGGAACCAGACCGGTTAAGGTCATACAATGTTCTTAACTAGAACAGATCCTGTTAGGAATCTCAATCCCTATTAGGAGATAAGTCCGATTAAAGACTAGCTTGCTAGAGGATTTTAGATCCACAGATGTGAACCACCTTGTTAGAGGATTTACAAAAGGCTTTTGGGCCTACCTGGTTAAGGGCTTCAAACTTGCCGAATATGTGAGTAATCAACAAGTGAGTGATCTAGCAAATAGCATAGATTGCTTGGTTAGATCCTTGATAGCTCGTTCCTAATGCATTCCAACATTACTTTAGTCTTCAACACATTCACACTCTGCCTCTTCTCACAGACCTGAACTTCTCTTCTATGTTCACACTCACCAAAACTCTTCAACCACCTAAAACCCTAGCAATAACCTAAAACCCTAGACATGATGTCCTTATAAAGGAATCTAATTTCATGTTGGTCCAATAGGATTACAATACAATTTCCTAGGTTCAATGCATCTAGACATATTCTGTAACATGACACAAAAAGCATTGTTAAAGTGTTGGCACCACCAAACAATCGGTGGATGGTAACTCATCACAAAATTTCGGTTGGTAACTCATCACAGAGTATTACGGGTTCATACAGAATACCAATTTAAGCAAAATACCGGTTGCCGGTTTGACAAAATGAAGACTAGGAAATATGAATTGTGCCACTTCATTCCTTCGTACCACTTGAGATCCTCGAACCGCTTGGGGTCTTCATATTGCTTTAGATCGATAAACACTTTCTGCAAAACACTGATAGTCTAAAGACTATAATACATCATATCGGTTGGAACAAATACTGGTTGAGCTTTAACTCATACATACAAAAACTAATCTCAAATCAAGTGTGTGTCCATCAATGACAATCACAACATCAATCATAAAAAATGCCAACAATCTCCCCCTTTGGCATTGATGGCAACACTTAGGAAAAATTTTGACATCTAAGTGTTTTACAACAAAAATATGCCATAATCAAAATTACTCTCCCTAAGCATATACACTATCCCTTTTGCAAAAAATACAATGTATACTACTCCTTAATAGAAATAACATGAAAGTATACATCAAAACATTCAAAATTTATACTTCTCCCCCTTTGCCAACAATGGCAAAAGTATTATAGGCTAACCCCTATTTCATTAGTATTAAAATAATAAGTGCTTATGACAGTAAAGAGTAAAACTTGTCAAAAACTGATTTAAAGTCCTGCAAAAATTGCCTCATGGATAAGGACCATGAGTCGAGTAGGGAGGTAGCCACCTCTTTCTCTGTCTGCATCTAGGAGACCTATTCTTCCATGGCATCTATCGTGCTCATCTCTTGAGTGACCATTAGGGCATCAAGATTTAGGTAGCATTTCTAGAGAATTTGTAGCCTTGGCAGTAGGACCACTTGAAGTTCTTGCAAATTTCATTTTTGGCTACTTATCTCTACCTCTAGTCTTGCAGACTGCAGTTGAAGCCGATGAACAGTTTGTCCATATGTGGAGAAGCAATCATATGGCATCTTGAAGGTGCTAATAAATGACTGCATATCAGATTGCAGTTTGTTCTTCTGAGTGAGCACATCATCATAGAATAAATGAGGTTACTAAATATTGCTGAGTAGAAGATTGCCCTCATTCATTGCATCTCTAATGGTCTTTTGTACCTTCTGGAGATCAGACCGAAGCTCTGTTAGCTTTTTCACTAGGGCAGTGTCCAGATCCTTTTGATGTTCCTTCTTGGCATTTTCTTCTGCAACCTCTTCCAGGCTTTGCACCTAGTCTTCTACAACTATGCATAGGAGCTTCAATTGTGCAAGTGAGGAATCGGTACTGGGAAGGTTCATACCAGGTATCAAACTGGTAAGTGTTTCCACCGCAGTTTGGATAACATCTTCCTCCTTTTTCCTCCTTAGAGCATCCAATCACTCTTGAGCAAGCTTTATGCTCTACAACAGCTCCGATTCATTTGCAAACTGATCAATAGGACTGGTGATGCTAGCCGGTTTAGCCTGACTACCGGTTGCCATTGGAGTCTCCACCTATGTGCTCTTTTCCGTTGATTCCTTGTCCTTGGCTTTTTGCCGATCTTCTTGAGCCTTCCTCTACTCCTCTTTTTCTTTCTTTCTTTTCTCTTCTTCTTGTCTCTTCTCTTCATCTTTTCACTTCTTCTATTCTTCATCCTTCTTCTTCTCCTCTTCCTTCTTCCCCTTTTCCTCTTCTTGTTTCTTCTCTTCCTCTTTCCACTTCTCCTCTTCTTTCTTTTCTTCTTCCTTCTTCTTCCTCTCTTCCTCTTGTTTCTTATTTTCCTCTCCTTTTCTCTTCTTCTCCTCTTCTTTTCTTTTATCCTCTTCCTCTTTCTTCTTTTTCTCCTCTTCTTTTCTTTTATCTTCTTCCTCTTTCTTCTTTTTCTCCTCTTTTCTCTTATCCACTTCCTCTTTCCTCTTTTCCTCTTCTTTTCTCTTATCCTCTTCATCTGCCTGTTTCTTCTTTTCAACTTCTTGTTGCTTCTTTTCTTCTTTTGCCTTCTTTTCTTGTCCTGTTCCTTCTGATGGTGTATCCTAAGTAACATTTTCACCATCTAAGGCGTCAACATCAATGGGGTCCATTTTTTCTATGACCGGTTCTTCTTCACTGTCATACACCTCATCCGATTTGCCAATTTTTGATTCTCGCTCAACTTTCCTATTGGCTTCAGCCACTTGATGCATCTTAAGAGCTTCTTGAGCATGAGTATGTGTATCTTTGATCACTTCATTAACCTTTCCTTCCTGTAACAGGAGTCTTCTTCATCTCATGAAGAAGAGGCCTTTGTATTTATTCATAACTTTGAAAAGTTCTGAATTTGATACATCGAGAAAATGTTGAGAAAATATTTCCTCCCTCATTTCCTGTTCCTTTTCTATGGCAATGTGCCATTTATTATCTAAAGAATTATACAAAGAATCTGGTGTCTCAGATCTAATTTCTGAAGGCGACCGGTCACTAGCACACAAATACTTAATGATTTCCTGTTGAACTTCTTCCTTTTAATCATCATTGAAGTCATCAAAGCAATCAATTAAATCATTCAACACTTTTCTCCTAATATTCTTTATAGTTCTTTGACAATGTGTCAAAGTTTTGTAAGAAGAAATGTCAATATTTATCGGTGCAGATGATGTCGGCTCATTCTTTGTCTTTTTCTTTGTTTGCCTAGTCTTCTTCTTAGGCGGTTCTTCTGACATAGTTTCTTCTGAGTGAGGTGTAATTATTTTTGTCTTTCGCTTCCTCTCAAATACTTTTGCAGGTTCCACTTCCAGTTTCTTCTTAACTAGTGACCGCTTGGTCACTTTGGGGCTGGCTACAATAACTAGTGCCGATGTTGAAGGCACTACCTTTCTTGTCTTTTCAGAGTGTTCTACAACTGATGTAACCCTTTCCAAATAGGTGTCGATTCTCTTTGCCTTAGGATCAAGGGGTGAGGCGATTAGGGTAGAAGCATACCCGTCCAGCATATCATTCATTACCTCATAGCCCATACGCTCTACTTCTTCCTGCCTAGGCTCAATGTCCTCCATTAAGCATTCATCCACTTTGATGGTGAAGCAGATGTCTTCCTCATACTTTTTGACTAAATCACCAGATATTCTTATCCTTTGGCTCATCTTGCATCTAAACTCATCAAAGTATTTGTTTAGTGCTTCTGGATAGCCAATTCCAACCGCTTGTAGACTTTCCTTGATTTGTTTTGTTACTAGTTGGTCAGCAGACCATTGAATGTCACCTACTCCTAGAAAGTAGCCTTGAAAGTAAAAGAACAACCCAACTAGTATTTGTTCGAATTTGAATCTCAATGCATTGTCTTGTTTGATTGACTTAAGATTCAACATAAGTTGTCTTTGCATACGGGTGCACAGATCAAATGATGCATCCTCCTTGATCATCCTGTAAGTAGCATTTACCATTGTAGTAGAGATAGAATTAATTCTGCTAGCAGAGAACATCTAGTAACCTATCACCATGTAGACATACTTGACCAGATCATCCTTGATTGAGTTGACGGTCATACCACATGAGTGGCTCACTAAACAGTGAGCTTGGACATTTTAGTCTTGCTAACCTTCCTTAGGGCTGGCACTTCCCCTGTATTGCAGAAACTGGTGATGGCATGAATTGCTTCAGGTGTGATATCATGCGTCCACTCGAGGTATATCTTGTCACCGTGTACCCTGCTTAGAATAATGCGAATGTGATCATCCAAAAATTCTTCAAGAAAGTAAACTACATTTTGAAGTTTCTTCTTCTCCAGAATGTTGAATTCTGGTTTAATCTTCTTATCCTTTCCATAGAATAGGCTCAGCTGGGAATGTATCACAAGAGACCCTAGGTCTTTGATTTTGTAGTCTATGTAATCAGAAATCCCTTCTTCTACTATAACACTAGTTGGTACTTGAGACGGGGTATTATATTTTGACTTTCTCTTAATGAAGTCCATAGAATCAACAGTTGCACTAGAGCTATCATGACATGCGGAAGCCATGATAAATGAAGAATTATGAAAAATACCTTCACAGATTGAAATTTAAGGCTTCACAATTTGAACTTTGCTTCACACTCCTTCGGTTGCAGAGATATCACTTTGCATTCTACACTCCAACATATGTTTGCTTCAGATTATTCTTTGGGAATTTGATAAATTCTTTGATTTGTAGTGTGAATCGCTTTCCTTTGCTCTGCACTTTAAAAAATTCTTCACTCAAAAAATGATAAGTGAGAAATGATTTCAAAATTCCTTTTAAATAGGTTCTCCACCTACCATAATAAATGCTCCAATATTAGGGCATAAACCCTAATTTTCCTTTTACCATTTCTGGTCTTCTATCGACTAACAAGTATCTCACACTAGTTAAGGTCTTTTTACCAGTGTAAACCGGGGGTTCGAAGTATTTCGCCATTTGTTCCCCCTAAGATTTTCTGATGCTTAGTTTGTCAGTTCCATGGATTCCACACTAGGTGCAGAAACCAATTCTTCTTGCAACACTCCTGGTTTCTTTTTCCAGGTTTTGTTCATATCTGCTTGAACCATTTCAATATCAATCTTTCCTTTCAGAGTGACTGGTATGTCATCCGATATGTTCTTTCTTGTTTTGCAGAATCTGGCAATGTGACCCAGTTTGTTGCAATGATAGCAGACCATTCCAGGTGCTCTCAAAGGTCCATTATTCATGTTACCATTCCTCCTTCTACATGTTGTAGCAGTGTGACCATGACAATGACAAATCAAACATTTTTCTCTCCATCTGGTTGCCGCTTGATAGCCACCGCTTCTTGACTGACTATTAAAGGCATTAAATTGGTTATGATTCCGATTCACAAAAGGTTCCAGACCAAATCCTTGAGTCCTCTGAGGATATCTTCCAGTGTTGTTCGTAATAGACCTGCATTCAGATGCTCTATGCCCAAACATGTTGCATGCATAACAATTACCATTGAGCATATTGGATCTAGGTACATTGTTTATAAAGTAAGTAAAATTATTGTAGGCTTTGCTCCTACACACATTGGCAGTATGTCCTTCTTTAAGACAGTTAAAGCAAATAGGTTTAAACTTTTGCTTACCTTTATCCTTTGATGTTGGTTGTTTCTTTGATGCTTCAGCATTTGCACCAGAGGTCTCACCTTTCTCATGACCAAAGTAACCAAGTCCATCAGTACTCTTGATAGGTTTGGCTGATTCAAGCTTTTTCTCTAGCTTAACAATACTCTTGTTGAACTTAGCAAGTATTTCCTTTGACTCAGAGAGTTCTTTGGAAATAGCAGCATTTGTTTAAATCAAGTTTGCATTCTCAGAGATGGCCATGTTTAGTTCTCCTTGCATGTCTTCCTTTTCCACTTTGCTTGCATGGAGTTGAGTAGTTAGGGCACTAATCTCTTGCTTCAGCTTGGAGATTTCATGATCTTTGTCTTTTACCAGATCTTCAGCTTTCCTCTAGTTCTCAAGCTCTTGGCACATTCGAATCGTCAGTTCTTCCAACTCTTTTCTCAGGTTGGAATTGGATTCATTCATCTTTTCTACTTCTTGAATTAGGGCTTCCATGTCCACTTCATCAGAAGAACTATTTTCAGATAGCTCCATCAGTTTTTCAGCATGTTCTCTCCTTTTTGCCTGAGAGGCCTTATATTTGACCATAAGATCATCATAGGCTTGCTTAGACTGAGTGATTCGATGAGTAAGTTCCCTCATAGTGTATTCCCCCATATCTCTTTCCAAGTGGTTAGACTTATAGAAAGGTTGGCTATGATACCAATTGATGAATACTAAGAGGGTGGGGTAAATTAGTATGCTAAAAATTACTGTACTTAAACACTTTACTAGACTACTAGTAAACTGGTAAAATAGTTTAGAAAAAAAATTGGTTAGCACACATGCAAACTAAATAGCAAATAATGCATTTACCCACAAAAGCACAAACACCATAACATGAGAGATTTTGATGTGGAAACCCAAATGGGAAAAAGCACGATGAGATGAAACTCACAAGTAACTATCTACAAAATAGGAACCAAACCGGTTAAGGTCATACAATGTTCTTTACCAGAACAGATCCTGTTAGGAATCTCAATCTCGGTTAGGAGATAAGTCTAATTAAAGACTACCTTGCTAGAGGATTTTAGATCCATAGATGTGAACCACCTTGTTAGAGGATTTACAAAAGGCTTTTGGGCCTACCCGGTTAAGGGCTTTAGACTTGTCAAAGATGTGAGTAATCAACAAGTGAGTGATCTAGTAAATAGCACATATTCCTTGGTTAGATCCTTGATAGCTCATTCCTAATGCATTCCAGCATTACTTTAGCCTTCAACACATTCACACTTTGCCTCTTCTCACAGACCTGAACTTCTCTTCTGTGTTCACACACACAAAAACTCTTCAACCACCTTAAACCCTAGCAACAACCTAAAACCCTAGACATGATGTCCTTATAAAGGAATCTGATTTCATGTTGGTCCAATAGGATTACAATACAATTTCCTAGGTTCAATGCATCTAGACATATTCTATAACATGACACAAAAAGCACCATTAAAGTGTCGACACTGCCAAACAATCGGTGGATGGTAACTCATCACAAAATGTCGGTTGGTAACTCATCACAGACTATTACCGGTTCATACAGAATACCGGTTTAAGAAAAATACCAGTTGCTGGTTTGACAAAATGAAGACTGGGAAATATGAGTTGCACTGCTTTGTTCCTTCATACCGCTTGATATCCTCAAACCGCTTAGGGTCTTCATACCGCTTCAGATTGGTAAACACTTTCTGCAAAACACTGATAGTCTAAAGACTATAATACATCATACCGGTTGGAACAAATATCGGTTGAGCTTTAACTCATACATACAAAAAGTGATCTCAAATCAAGTGTGTGTCCATCAATGACAATCATAGCCATAATCATCAAAAATTCCAACAATGCCATATCGGCTTTACAAAAGATAATTACATTAAATACAATAAACAAACGTTTATTCTGTATTGGCTGGAGTGCCAGTATGCATTGTAGTCATTGTCGGTGAAGTGTCTGTCGGTGTATGTAGATGTTTATGTCGGTGTCGGTGCCTGCCGGTGGCTTTACCAAATGAATGCCAGAAGGTTTCCATCAATGACAAAACTACAATTTCTCATTAGAGTGTAGAATGCCAACAATCTCCCCCTTTGGCATTGATGGAAACACTCATGAGAAAAATCCATAAAAAGTTCCAAAAAGTGAAGTCCAAAAATTTACCAAAAAGATGATCTCCTCTGAATGATCTTTTTTCTTTGTCTACTACTCCCCCTTTGACATCAATGACAAAGGTTGTCAAAAATTGTCAAATGAGTGCAAAATTTCACCTTAAGGTTTGTAACTAGTTGGTTACAATCTGAAATATGTCTGCCAAAACCAAGTTTAAACTTTGTACGAATCTATTGTTGTCATTCATGGTTGCCTTGGTTCATTGGATCATTCCGGTGAGATGATGCATATGCTCTTCCAGTGATTTTCCCCCTTGAATTAATGCCTTAGAGATCTCATTTCTCAGAGAGATAAGGTTATCCAATTTAGGACTAAGTTTATGCTTAAGCTCTCTGGCATTTGCTTTGATCCTTGCTTTTTCCTTCACAAACTTCTCCAACTTTTCCTCAAATCCTACTATTTCTTTCTCAATAATTGATATAGGTTCGGATGAACCAATAATGTTATTAGCTATATCATCTATCTCCTTCTGTACTCTTCTTATTTCCTTTTCAGTGTCCTTTATCAACAGATGTAGCTTGCATGTTTCTTTGTACAGTTCCTTATATTCCAAAATTGTTGTATTTAGTGCCAATAAAAGTGTGTTAATATGTGCAGTGCACTTCTTTATTGTGTCCTCAAATAATTTTTCCTTTTCTTTTTCCACTTTTTCCTTTGAATGTATCCTCATTCACCTTGTCAACTGCTATTACATTTCTAGCAATAAATTTAGACAATGTGTCCAAGTGACCTAAAGAATCTTTTACATGATCTATATTACATTTTGGTACAATCATCTTAAGGATAGGTATTGTATCATCAATTTCTTTATAAGCCATTGCATTACAATCAATTATCTTCTTGATAGAGTCCAAAAGTACCTCTGTCACATTGGTAGGCCTAAATTCACTTAAAGAAGTACTGGATATCTGACCAACTGCCTTGATTACCTTAGTGCTTCCAACATTAGTTACCAATTTTCTTGTATTATCCTCTGGTGGATCAGTTTGAGTTTGTGTTTCAACCTATAATGGTTTGGGTTTCTCAGTGATTACCGGTTTCACTATCTCAATATGTACCTATGCCTCTACCGGTTTCTCTGTGTTCTCATCTACTGATATCTCTATCTCTATAGGTTTCTCAGTGCCAGTATCTATACTACTAGTATTCATACTAGTGTCCAATGATTGTTCTATTTGTAGTGTATACTCTATTTGATCTGTTTGCATTTCAACCTCAACATTCTCTATCGGTTGCTCAACAATGTTTCCACTATCAGCAATATCATTCTTTACCTCTGTATTATCCTTATCCACAACAATGTTCACTTCCTGAGTGTCCACATTCATGGTGAATAGAATTTCTGATTCAGGGTTAGTGTCATCATGTGTTGTACCTACACTATCAATAGCCGGTGTATCAACAGTATGTACCGGTGCAGTGTCCACAAGTGGTGGTAAGTTGTCAGTTATTTTGATGTTTGGTATTCCACCGACTTTACCTTTCCCTTTGTCCTTATCTTTCTGATATACCTTAAATGTTTTCTTTGACCTATTAAATTCCTCTTGTTTTTCTTTTTCTAGAAAAAAGATATCCCATTTATTAGTCATTTCCTCTGCAATTTCATTAACTCTAGTAGCCATTAAGCTCACTTGTCGGTGACCGCTAGCAAAAACTGATCTGTTAGCCTCACATATTAGGTCATCAATTTCTTCTTTAGAGTTAACTCGATGTACAGCTAGAAGTTTTTCAACTTTAAGTTTCTTGTCCAACTCCATTACTGCAATCCTCTTTTCATCTAACCTTCTATACAGATTATTTGGTAAGTCATCTACAACTTCAATTAACACTTTCTTGTATATGTCCAAATGTAGAATTATACTATTTTCAATACTTTCCTTTTCTAAATCAATGAATGTGATACAATTTTCTCACATTTGCCAAGTTACCATCATCAATTATTTCATTCAGTAAATTATCTAAAGGAGGTATAACCTGTTTTTGTTTCTTCTTGGGTGTAAGATTCTTTGTCAGTTTCCTTACTGCTTGTTGTTTCTTTCTCAAGGTCCTTGTTTTCTTGGGTGGATGAGAGGGTACTGGTGAGGGTTTTCTCTTCCTATCAACTCTCTTGAATTATGTAGGTATCTCACTGTCAGATGATGTGCCAACCAGTGAAATGAGTTCCTCTAGTTACAGTCCTTCCAATTCAGTTGCCTTTATACCAGTAAGGTTCATAATTTTTTTATTTTTCCTTTACCTGTTTAGAAGCATCTCTTATATACTTGTATCTTCTCTTCCTTTGTTTCATTGTTTGTACACCACTTTCAATTATTTCAGCACTACCAAAAACTTCTTCTAATGGTTCTCTAGGTGCATCTAACAAAGATTTTGCATAAGTTTCAACAATGTTCAGATCTACCTCATAACCCATTTCTGTTACCCATACAGTTCTAGGTAATACAGCTTCCATCCATGTTTCATCTTTCTTAATTACAAAACAAATTTCCTTATCATATTTATTTACTACACTCTATGGTAGTCTCTCTCTGGTTTTCATTTTGGTTTGGAAAGCTTTGAAATATTTAGTTATGTTGTTTTCTTGAGCAGTACCCATGTCGATGAAAGCTTCTTGCAATTGTTTGCCTACCGGTATGTCATATCCAAAGTCTTTTTGTCCAATACCAAGAATTTCCTTTCTGAAATACAACATTAAGCATACTAAGAGATTGCCAAAATGAAATGTCCCTTTCTTATCACCTTTTATCTTCTTCAAGTTATCAATTAGTTCATCCTTCAGCCATTCACACACATATATTTTTGCATCATTATTGACCATTTCATAAACACTATTAATACAAAGACTAGAAACTGAATTAAGTCTGTTTGCATCTTTAGTCTTGTAACCCTAAAATCATACTTATGAATCTCACATTAATGTCCTTGATGTCATTCACTCTCAGAGATCTACTATCAAATGTTGCTCAGGTTAAGGTCATGACTTTGTTATTAGGAACCTTCTTAGTTTAGTCAAGTCTGCTACTAGTTGAGGGTAGACCTATCACTACCCTAATTGCTTGTTGGGTGAATTTGCAGACTGAATCTAACCAAAGAAATTCTCCATGTGCCCTACTTAGGACAATTCTCACAACTTCCTCTAGAAATTTAGGGATGTTCAAGATTTCCACAAAACCTAAAGTCTCAATAACCTTGTGCTCAGGTTTGACATTTCCATTTTCATCACAAATTATGGTTTTAAACATCTTTAACACTTCCTCAGAACCTAATTCTTCAATATTGTAGTGAATATATATCCCAGGGTCTTCAGCATAAGCTACACCTTTAGGAATCTTTTAAAATGCACCTATGGAATCATCTTGCTTAGCTATCTCAGGAATAATTTTAAATATGGGCCTAGGCCATTTCATATTTTCCACAAGAGTAGGGTTTGCAATAAATTCGGGAGTAGAAGAGGAAGCCATTTGAAAAATACCTTAAGCTACCTAATAATGTCTGAATGCTTGAAAGAAATTGCTTCACAACTTCGCCTTGAATGCCTTCGCTCAAATTTTGCACTCTCTGCTAATTTGAATTCTCAGTGAATAAAAAATGAGGGAAAACCGATGATTTATAATGAAATTTATTTCAATAACCACATTAAATGCTCATTAGTTAAGTGAAAAGTTAACACATCTGCCGGTAAAGAAGAAATCTATCTTCTCACCATCGACCGAGGTTAAACTGAATGGTATTCAATTTGTTGCAATACCTCCAAAGGGTTACTTCTCAGTGGGATGAAGAATCTCCTATCGGTGGAGTAATACTGTGTTCTACCGATGAAGGAATAGTCTCATCAACATTATGATCTATCTTTCTAATCCATTGTTTTGAAAATTCTTGCTTTACCTCATCAACCTTTTCTTTGCCTTTCAAACTAGGTCCTTTATTATTTGCCAGTGAAGTCTTGCTTCTACAAAATTTTGCAATATGTCCAATTTTGTTACAAGCATAACAAGTCACATTATTCTTCTGAATAGCTTTTCCATATCCTATGCCAATTTGTGTTCTACATTGATTAGATAAGTGCCCAAATCTTCCACAAACATAACATCTCACATTCATTTTGCAGTTTTCTGAATTATGACCAACTTTTTTGCATTTGGAACATTGACTGGTGGGTGCATTAGTGTTTTGATTGTTTCTAGATCTACGTTGATTTTCTCTATGACCATACATGCTACAGTTAAAGCATTTCCCATTAAATTTGTAAGCATTAGGTTGTCTTACCGGTTTACTGCGATTATTATTGTTTGCAGTACTAGAACTTTCTCCAACTTCAAATCCAACTCCATTTGTATCTCCATTAGTTTTTTGACTTTTTAGCATATCATCAAGTTCCTCTGAACTTTTCTTGAATTTCTCTTTGTGTTGATTTGTAGTAGCCAACTCATTTTCCAGAATTCCCATTTGTCTCATAAGTTCAGTTTTATCATGTTTCATGTGAATCAGATCTGTCTTTAACATATCATTTTCATGACTTAGTCTTAGATTTTCATTTCCAATATCATCGAGTCTCCTAGTCAAGTCATCTTCATTCTTCTTCCTGTGTTCAATGTCTTTACAAAATCTCATAGTCATATCTTGCATTTCATTCCTCATAGTACTATTTTCTTGTCTCATCTTGTTCACAAGTTCATTAAGAGTTTCCTTTTCATCATTATCACTCTGCATCTTCTCATGAAGTTCTTTTCTTTTATTTCTAGCAATAGTAAGATTCTCTTGAAGTCCTTGAATAAATTCATGTGCAGTCCTTAAATCATCTTCAATTTTGATATTCTTCAACTTCTTTGAATCATAGTCTACAAGAGCTCCTTCCAATTGCTTTCTTAAGTTTTCTATCTGTATCAGTGTCAGAATCTTCCTCAAGCTATTAGGCTTTTAAAAATAGAGGACCAGGCTCTGATACCAATTGTTATGATTAATGATAGTCCCAAAGATACTAAGAGGGGGGGGGTGAATTGATATCTAACCAGTTAATAGAATATTTAACCTTATTAAGTATTTTGCATTCCAAAATAGTGTACTGGTAAATAAGAATTAATGCAGTAAACAAGAACAATAAAGACAACATAGAAAACACACCATAACACAAGATGTTTAACGAGGAAACCCGGTGTGAGAAAAACCTTGGTGGTATTTGTGACCCACAATATTCACTCACTGGCCAATGAATAAATATTACTTAAAATGAGGGGCCTACACATGCAGGAAGGCCAACAGCCTAGAGCTCACTGCTCAATTTACAAGATAGAAGTCTCACTGACTTACAAAATGGATTATGAAAATCCAATACAATGTACTGCTTCAAATCAGCATCAACTATGCCAGGTTTAGTACCAGTTTAAGCTCATATTGTTGGTATTTTGCTATGGTTTTTTCATTGATGTAAAACCTACTAAACACTTATCAACTATGGCACTTTTGAGAATCAGCAACATTCACCGCCAAGTAAGTGACTCATGCACAGTCACTAGTATCTGGTACACCAACAAGATATAATGATCAACGACACTTGGAATGATATGGAAAACACCTGGTAATATCGAAGACATTGTTTGGACATCTTGTCCTGGAGTTTTGTTTATTGGTATATTCATATTTACATATTTCCTCTTACCGACAAATAGGTCTAGGGTTACACTGGCAGGTTTATCTTTTCCAGATCAGCATGGCACGCTATGGAGATTATTAATTATTGTTGTAAATGCATTAAGCTGACATGTTGACTCGGTTATTGCATCAGATATTATATTGTTTGTAAAATATTGTTATTGTAATATCTTGTAGAGCCAACCTACTAAAATTGGTCTTAGGTTATGGTATAAATGTAAGATCTTATTTGTAAGATCAAATGTGCAATGCGAAAAAGGATTGTGTGAAGGTATATGTGAGAATAAGCAGAGCTATACATGTAGACATCATTTAAAGATTGAAGAAGGGTTTTTGTGAAGACAATCAGAACTACACCAGTACTAAATCCAGCATATGAAGATGCTATTTTGTGCATTACATTCTTATTGGATTTAACCGTCCAACTATAGTCAGTGTGACTCCCATTTTGTGATTGAGTAGTGAGCTCTAGGTGCTTGGCCTTTCTACATGTGCAGACCCCATTTTTGTACACTTACTATCTGCAGTAGTATCATTTGATTGTGGGTAAGGTTTCCCACCATGGTTTTTCCCCTTATAGGGTTTCCACGTACAAATATTGGTGTTATGTGTTGTGGATGACTTTGTCTTTATGTTTCATACACTAATCCTTACCAGTATAGCAATTAACTGTTAAAACTGTCTACCGGCATGTTAAACTGGTTTACCGATATTAAGCAGTAAGTTGGTTGAGTTATTTTTTGTTTGAATTTATTTGACAATTGATTCAGCCCCCCTCTCAGTTGTCTCTAGGACCTAACAATTGGTATCAGAGCTTAGTCCACTTTTGCAGAAGTTTAACAACTTGAGGAGATCCAATGTCTACTAACTATTTCAGGAAGGAAAGTCCTAAACTTGATGGAACCAACTATGGCATATGGAAGATCAGAATGGAGACACATCTAAATTGCATTGGAAAGGACATCTGGGATGTTACAAAGAATGGTTATACTACTACTGTACAAGGTCAGCCTAGTCCAACTAACTTGACTAAAGATGAGGAAAATGATTGCAAAGCAAGAAAATCACTTTTGAGCGCATTATTAGATCAACAAATCATGGGACTATCAAATAGGTCTACTGCTAAAGCTATTTGGGATCATTTGGAAACATTAAATGAAGGATATTCTACAGTCAAAATTGCAAAACTTGAAAGCTTCTAGGTCAGGTATGAACATCTGAAAATGGAGGAAGATGAAAGGATTTCTGCTTTTATGGAAAGAGTAAATGAGATTGTTTTGGGTATTAAATGTTGTGGAGGAACCTTAAGTGAAGATGAAATTGTTTCAAAAGTTTTAAGAGGATTGCCACCGGCATATAAAATGAAAGTCATTGCTATAAATGAGTTAAGAACAATGCCTAATACATCAGTTACTAGGGATACATTAATTGGGAAACTTTCAACTTTTGAAATTGAAGAATTTGGTCTTGTTGCTACTATAAAGATAGATTTGGCCTTTAAAGCATCAACATCATCTACTCCATCATTTGATAAATCTGATTGGACAACCTTTTATGCAAGAGAACTTGAAGAAAGAAGGAAAGAGAATGAAGAACTTGAAGAACTTGAAGCACTATTTGCAAGGAAAATGCCTAAAGGTCCATTTGGAAGTAAGTATGAAGGTAAAGCACCCTTTAAATGTTTTAACTGCAATAAGATTGCTCATATGGCTTTGAGATACCTTGATAGACATGCTAGACTAAGAGAAGAAGCTAGAACAACATACAAGCCTAACCCTAAATATCAGAGATACAGATTTAAGAAGAATAAAGACAAATCTTGTTACATTGTTGATGAAGGTGTGACTGATGATTCTAATGAGGATCCAACAGACAATGGATGGGTCTTTGTTGCTATAATAGAAGATCAACTGACACCTACTGCTCAACTGGTAGTATAGGCCTTTGCAGCTAAAGTTGAAGTAAAGGATGAATGGATCATTGATTCGAGATGATCACGTCATATGACAGGAGACAAAGGTAAATTCTTGAACTTTCAAGAATACAATGGAGGCTTAGTAAGATTTGGAGATGACAAAGCTTGTTTAATTAAAGGTAAGGGTACAATATCTCTTGATGGTAAGCATAACACTGACAATGTCTACTATGTTGAAGGATTAAAACATAATCTTTTGAGTGTTGGTCAATTAGTTGAGAAAATATTTCAGTTACAATTTAAAAATGGAAAATGCAAAATCATGAATAGAATTGGTTTGGAAATTGCAATCGGTAATCAGACTAGAGGTAATATCTTTTATTTGAATAACAGTGAAAAGACATGCTTGATTGCACATATAGATGAAAGTTGGTTATGGCATAAGAGACTCTATCATGTAAACTTTCATTGGATGGTGAAAATCAGTACTACTAAGGTAGTTAGAGATTTACCTAAAATTGTCAAACCTCAGAATATAGTATGTACGGAATGTCAGTTTGGAAAACAAGTTAGAGCTAGTTTCAAAAGTATTCCAGAAAAATCTAATAATTCTCTTGATTTGATTCACACTGATTTATGTGGTCCATCTAGAACTAAAAGCTTACAAGGTGATAGATATTTCATGTTAATCATTGATGACTACTCTAGAATGTGTTGGGTTCCTTTTCTTAGAGAAAAATCAGAAGCACTTGGAAAGTTTAAATTGTTCAAAGAAATGGTAGAAAATGAAATTGGTAAGAAAATCAAATGTCTAAGATCAGATCAAGGAGGAGAATTTACATCTAATGAGTTTAATACATTATGTGAAGTGAATGGAATCAAAAGACAGCTATCAGCACCTCAGACACCACAATAGAATGGAGTTGTTGAAAGGAAAAACAAAACTATCTTGGATGCAACAAGAAGTATGTTATCAAAAGCAAACCTACCACATGTATATTGGAGAGAGACAGTCAGTATAGCGGTCTATACATTCAACAAAGTTCACATCAAAGGTGAAACCGGTAAGACCCCTCATGAACTATGGTTTGGTAATACTCCTACTCTTAAGTATTTTAGAATTTTTGGAAGTAAATGTTATATCAGAAGAGATGAGTATATTGGAAAATTTGATCCTAGAAGTGATGAAGGAATATTTCTTGGTTATTCATCTAAGAGCAAGGCATATAGATGTTTTAACAAAAGATTGCAGAAAATTATTAAAAGTACAAATGTAAAGATTGATGAACAATTCAGAGGAACTTCAAGGTATATAGACTCTAAACCGGCAACATAAATTTTGACAAATGAACCTACACTGAATCCACCAGTATAGAATGAAGATCTAGTTACCCTGATATCATCTGAGGATTCCACAGTAACTGAGGAACAACAACAAACAAAGACACCCCGGTATGTAAGACTGAATCATTCTGAAGATCAGATAATTGGAAACAAGTTTAAAGGAGTTATGACAAGAGGAATATTGGAAAATGAAGAGGTATGTATTATTTCTCAAATTGAACCATCATCTATTAATGAGGCATGTGAAGATAAATTTTGGATTAAAGCTATGGAAGAAGAATTAGAACAAATTGAGAAAAACAACACTTGGACATTAGTTCCTCGACCTAAAGATTAAAATGTAATTGGAACCAAATGGGTATTCAAAAATAAACTTAATGAAGATGGTAAGGTTGTTAGAAATAAAGAAAGCCTAGTGTGTAAGGGATATTCTCAAAAGGAAGGAGTTGATTACAACGAAACCTTTGCACTGATAGCTAGAATTGAGGCAGTCGGATTATTTTTGGCTTTTGTAGCACACAAGAACTACAAAGTTTATCAAATGGATATTAAATGTGCATTTTTGAATGGAGATCTTGAAGAGGAAGTCTACATTGAACAACCTGATGGATTTTCTTTGGCATATGACAATGATATGGTTTGCAGGTTAAGAAAAGCTCTGTATGGATTGAAGCAAGCTCCAAGAGCTTGGTATGCAAGATTGGATAAGTATCTTTTAAAGATTGGTTTTACTAAAGGAAATGTGGACATCAATTTATATTATAAAGTAACTAATGATGACATCTTGATTATAGAAGTATTTGTTGATGATATAATCTTTGGAGGAGAAGATGGATTATGTAAAGAATTTTCTATTAAAATGCAGCTAGAATTTGAAATGTCTATGATTGGAGAAATAAAATTCTTTTTAGGATTGCAGATTTCACAGACTGATAAAGGTATATTCTTGAGTCAATGCAAGTACTTAAAAGAGTTACTAAAGAAATTTGGGATGGAAAACTCTAAACCAGTAAGCACACCTATGACAACAAATGACAAGTTATCACAAAGGGATGAATCTACACCTCTTAATCCAACTACATACAAATCTATGATAGGAGGTTTACTGTATTTGACACAAACCAGACCCTATATTATGAATGCAATATGTATTGTTTCAAGATTTCAAAGTAATCCTAGAGAAAATCATGAATCGGCAGTAAAAAGGATTTTTGGGTACTTACAAGGCACTATAAATCTTGGATTATGGTATCCTAGAGATGAAAACTTTGAATTATGTGCATACATAGATGCAAATTGGGCAGGAGATGTGGATGATAGAAAAAGCACCACCGACAAAGCATTCTTTCTTGGAAACAGACTAGTTTTTTGATTGAGTAAGAAACAAAGTTGTACATCTTTATCAATAGCATAATCAGAATATGTTGCAGCAGCAACTAACTGTACATAGGTACTATGGCTTAAGCAAATGTTGAAATACATAAATGTAAAATGCAAGGAACCTATTACTATATATTGTGATAACATTGCAGCAATTGATATATCTAAGAATCTGGTTTTACATTCTAAAACCAAACATGTTTCAATCAAACTAAATTTTCTAAGGGAAAATGTTGAAGCAAAGAAAATAAAACTGGTTTATGTGAATACTAAAGAGCAAATTGCATATATTTTCACTAAACCTCTACCTAAGGAGACTTTTGAATATCTCAAAGATCAGCTTGGGGTCATACCCCCAACAGTAGAGACTTAGGAAGTTGATGATTGTCATCAACTGGCAGAATTAACAGAGAAATATTTTATTCCGGCTTTGATGGGAAGCTACTTCTCAGGGGGAGTAGTTGGTATACTAAATTGATTGGTATTTTATATATGAACTTGGTTTTGTTGTAACTTTGGCATTTGATGTCAAAGCGGGAGAGATTGGTATGGAAAAACTTTTAAAAACACAAGGAAAACACATGTTGCTCCTAGGGGGAGAGATTGTTGTTTGGGAAAGTTTATTACTCTCTGTATCTGTATTTTGATTCCTAGTTATAATCTCTTTTTGGAGATTGTTGGTTTTTGGTATTTGGCATTTCTGTTTTGGCACTTTGATGGTTTTTCCATCTTGTGTTGCCATCAATGCCAAAGGGGGAGATTGTTGGTATTTTGGTATGGTTTTGTCATTGATGTCAACACCTACTAAACACTTATCAACTTTGGCACTTTGGAGAATCAGCAACATTCACTGGCAAGTAAGTGACTCATGCACAATCACTAGTATCTGGTACACTAGCAAGATATAATGATCACCGACACTTGGAATGATATGGAAAACACCTGGTAATGTCAAAGACATCATTTAGACATCTTGTCCTGGATTTTTTTTATTGGTATATTCATATTTACATTTTTTTGTTACCGGCAAATAGGTCCAGGGTTACACCGATAGGTTTATCTTTTCCAGATCAGCATGGCATGCTATGGAGATGATTAATTATTGTTGTAAATGCATTAAGCTAACATGTTGAATCGGTTAGTGCATCAAATATTGTATTGTTTGTAAAATGTTTTTATTGTAATATCTTGTAGAGCCGACCTACTAAAATTGGTCTTAGGTTATGGTATAAATGTAAGATCTTATTTGTAAGATCAAATGTGGAATGCAAAAAAGTATTGTGTGAAGGTATATGCGAGAATAAGTAGAGCTATACACTCAGACATCATTCGAAGATTGAAGAAGGGTTTTTGTGAAGATAATTAGAACTACATCGATACTGAATCCAGCATATGAAGATGCTATTTTGTGTAGTACATTCTTATTGGATTTAACCATCCAACTATAGTTAGTGTGACTCCCATTTTGTGATTGAGCAGTGAGCTGTAGGCACTTGGCCTTTCTAGATGTGCAGACCCCATTTATGTACACTTACTATCTGTAGTAGTATCATCTAATTGTGGGTAAGGTTTCCCACTGTGGTTTTTCACCTTATAGGGTTTCCACATACAAATATTGGTGTTATGTGTTGTTGATGACTTTGTCTTTATGTTTCATACACTAATCCTTACCGATATAGCAATTAACTGTTAAAACTATCTACCAGCATGTTAAACTGGTTTATCGATATTAAGCAGTAAGTTGGTTGAGTTGTTTTTGGTTTGAATTTATTTGACAACTGATTCACCCCCTCTCTAAGTTGTCTCTGGGACCTAACACATACTATAACCAAAACCTGCATTGTCAACTTATATCTCCTTACACAAAAATATCATTCATTCATGCTATCCTTCTACCATACTTCTTACTTCAAATGACCTATAAGATCTCATACATATATGTGAGTCTCTTATAATATGCCATGTTGGCTTTACAAAAGATAATTACAATAAATATAATAAACAAAAGTTTATTCCCTGTCAGCTAGAGTATCGGTATGCATTGTAGCCACTGCCGGTGAAGTGTATGTCAGTGTATGTAGATGTCTATGCCAATGTTGGTGCCTGCCGATGGATTTACCAGATGAATGCTAGAAGGTTTCCATCAATGACAAAACCATCATTTCTCATTAGAGTGTAGAATGCCAACACATTATCACTGATAATGAATGACCATTTAAGAATCAAGATGTGAAGGAACTATGTGAGCAGTTTCATATCCAACATAGGTTTTCTACTTTGTATTATCCACAAGGAAATGGTCAAGCTGAGGCATCAAACAAAACTATCTTGAAAATCTTGAAGAAAACAGTCAATGAAGATGGAAAAAACTGGCACATTTAGCTAAATCCTACTCTTTGGGCATACCGAACTAGTATTCACACACCAATGGGGGAAACTCCATATTGCTTAGTTTATGGATCAAAAGCCATCTTACCCATAGAAGTAGAGATACCTTCTCTACGGGTTTCCTTGAAAGGTCTTGTACCAGAGGAAGAACAACGAGTCTCTAGACTCCAAGAACTTGAATTGATCTAAGAACATTGCCAAAATGCAATAGATCATTTGAAAGTATATCAACAAAGAATGGAAAGAAGTTATAATCACAAAGTTAAACCACACATTTTTCAGATTGAAGATATAGTTCTAAGGGAGAATCCAAGAAATCAGCAAGACCAAGAAAAAAAGGGTAAATTTGAACCAAATTGGCTAGGACCTTTTCTTATCGTAGCAGCATATGGCTCAAGAGAATACAAGTTATCTACCCATGAAGGTGATTGGTTTGATGAACCTATCAATTCCATTCATCTCAATAATTTCTATGCTTGAGTTATAAAATCCTGGAAAAAATCAATAAAAAGCATATAAAGTCCTAAAGAAATCAGTAAAAAATCATAAAATCAAAAAACCCCTAAAAAGGTATAAAATAGTTTTTAAAAAAAGAGAGAAAAGGGAAAAATGCAATAAATTTAGATGGTGAAAACTTGGTAAATAGGTGCTATCTAAAAAGTGAGTTCCTCCATCTATGAGATCACTTTGCGCACCTATCCACTTCATCCTATCACATCTATCGCTTCCATCTATCCTATCTCATCCATTGCTTTGAACTATTAGTAGGAAATATGTAGCTTACCAACAATTATCAATCTTTGACATACTTGTCATAGTCATTGTCTTAGATTTTATCAAAATCAATCAATCTGCATTTGTATCCCTCCATGGTTTGGATCTTGATCAATTTGTACATCCATAATAAATTTTTGTTTCCATAGGGGGCAAAATCCTAATTCCTTTTGCTAAGGTGATCTTTTAAATCTTTGAAAATCCAAAACATTCAGAAAACTTAGAAAAAACAAAAATACTTAGGGGTTTGAAACATATAACAAGCAACAAAGCAGTGAGGATCAAGGCATCTTATGACAACTAAATCGTGAAACTTAGAAAATGAAGAATCGACCAGCAAGTAATAAAGGATTATCCAAGATTATTCATCAAGATGATTATATCAGTTAATGACCATAAGCATGTGAATGGCATGTGAGATTCAGTGTTTATTTCTTGATTTTATTGCTAATCATGTACTCTATGCGACTCAAGCATGTCCATGACTAGAGAAGCTATGATGGGGCCTGATTATTTTCTTTGATTATTGTTTCTAGTTTATCTCTTACTAAAGTATGTACATGTCTAAGGATATGATCGGCAAAAGATCAAGGAGGACGTTTCGAGTCATGCATGAAAGGGGATAATTCTTGTCTATTCTGCAAGAAATACTTAGGTCAGCTTGATTCATTATATCAAGTTGCTTGTATTAACTTGCTATATCAAAATCCATGTAAGAAATACTCAGGTCATCTTGAATCATTATGTCAAGTTGCTTGTATTTTCTTACAACATTTTAAAGCTCAATAATGAAATCAAGCACTGTTACAATATAACATATGAAAAATGGAAGTATCATTTTTAGTTAGATCATTTCATTAGCTCATTATTCATCTGCATTATAAGCATTCATTGTTAGTTACATATAAGGATTTCATTTCATTCAGAGCTCAACAGTCATGAATAAAGATTAAGTATACTTGGATAAACAAAAACAATTTGCATTTGATCATTGTAGGTGCATTCAACTTTTTTAGAATCATTTTAATCACAATCCATTTCATTTAATTGTATTTAAATCATTACATTAGTTTGCATTCAATTAAGTGCATTTCACTAATCATGTATTAATCATCATTATTATTTGCATTAGGATCATTTTCATTTTAGTTATTTTTATCTATTAAGGTCATTTAGTTGCACTTTTACACTTAGATTAATTCATCATTATAAGCATTTATCATTATAGGGTTAATTAAACATAGCATTCATAATCATTATTTGTATTTAAAATTAAAAAAATTGCATTTTCACATCATTTTCATTTGCATCCAAGGTCATCAACTTCAAAAATCAAAAGGATTCATCATTGCATCATATAGATCATCATCATAATGAAGAGAAAAGATCATAATATCATCCATATAATCAATGCATATAGATCATCATAAAATAGAGTAACATACATAATAAATATCATCATCATATAGATTCCATGTCTACATATAGATCATCATAAAACAATAAAAAGTCCAAGTATACAATGATATCAGATCAAAAATACAAATGCCTCATCAATACAAAGTCAAGTCACGGTTGTCCTGTACCACTACCACCTGACTCTGTTCATATATGTGGTTGTGGGTGAGAAGATCCTCTAGATGCCTATCTCCCAAGAACACCACTCCTCTAAGGAGGTCCCATGACTCCACCACTGCTAGTATCTATCCTCACAGTGGTATGATAACTACCTACTCTTTGGCTCTCTGTGACTAAATCCTCATATAGTCGTCACCAACAGGAAGTCTCCTTCCCGGCCTGAACTAGTGCTCTAACAATATCAACTGAGAGAGTGTCTAATCCAACCTATTGAATTTGATCAAGGATGCCTTGAGTATCTTGCTATCTCCTAACAATTATCTCTCTCTGTCATGAGTGTCTATACATGTGCTCTAAGATGATGTATCTATGCTTTGAGACTATCAATGGTCTCTTGCTCTGTTACATCCTGCTATGGCACATGAAGCCCAATCCCGTCATCTCCACCTCCCTGTCCACCTATTGGAATCTAAATCCGCATAGCTCTCAGAACTCGTCATCTAATGAGTGTGTTGGAACCCTAAAATTTTCAAATTGTAGAGTTCCACATTCATGCCAAAAAACAAATTTCTATGTTCAATCATGTGTAACATCTATAATCAAGTAGGTTCATTCAATTCTAACTTTCAGAAACCAGGTATGATGCATCCATCAAGAGGTCAGCTCGAGGTATGTATATGTTTCACAAATTTTGGAATCAAGCCAGGTATACCTTTTTGAACCATAATTCTTTTTCATCTCAACACTATCAGGTAAAATTAATTATTCCTTTTATTTCATGTATATTTGAGGACATACGTTTCAAATTTTGATTCCTATGAGGTTATTTGATATGTTTTCTAAAGGCAAATCTAAATACAACTTATCCAAATTTACAATATGCAATTCTAAATTTAGATCTTCCTAGTTGGATATTAGTAAATCATTTTGCAGGAGCATTACTGAAGAAAATTAAGTTGTCCAAAAGAGGAAAAGCCTTTATCCCACATTGTTTGTGGGATAGGCTTTTTTAACTTTTAATTCCAAAGTGACTCGCATGATAACTGTCGAAAGACAAATGGATTTTGGCATGAAGAACGTTGAACCCAGTGGACCCCATGCATGTAGATACGCATCTCGAGGAAACCAATTTTTTACGATAGACTGGCGAGGATGGAGGATAAAGATCGAGCAAGTCAAGAAGATCTGACAGTCGGGTGGATGATCCAATGGTGGTCGCTATACCACAATGGGAAAGTGCACAATAGATACCTATCGCACATTAGGGACAAAGAACGTGCAGAAAAGGCAAGTTAATGATCGAGCAAGTTGAAAGAAATCCAATGGTTGTCGCTATTCCGCTATACAAAGTTGCACGATCAATACCTATCGTAGATCAGTGACAAAGAAGAGCCAAGGTCAGTGATGGCTCCAGTGGTGCTGAAGTGGTGGATGAAGTGGTGCCCAAATGGAATCGCAAACCAATTTAGAAGTAACATGTGGTAGGGCATAGAAATGAAAAGTAGAGATAAAGAGTAGGCAGGTCCGAGGGAGATCGATGGTTGTTGCTATACTATGATAGGAAAGGGCAAGATGGTTATTCATCATGGATCAATGACAAAGCCCATGTAGTAAAGAATGGGATAAAGAGTGAGTAGGTCATGGAAGATCCAATGGATATCACTATTCCATGATTGAAAGTTGCATGATCAATATCTATTGTGGATCAACGACAAAGAGGAAACAAGGTGAAATGGTAGGTCCGATGGTGCTGAGGTTGTAGACCGGCGGTGATGAGCTCGTAGCCATGTGGCACGTCATCAAATTCATAAAGTGATTTATCAAACAAACCTTGGCTATGGTAGATCTCTAAAAGGATTCACCGATAGCATCAGTTTCATCGACATAAAGTACATCAAAGAAATCAGAAGTGGTCCTACCGATAAAATAAAAAATATCAATGAAACTACATAATCGATAAGACCTATGAATAGCTCACCGAAGGAGGATGTTTGGCCAAAAGAATAATACTAATTCACGGATGTCACTATAAAGGGAAGTATTTTCCTTTATTTTATTTGATATAACAATCTTTTTAGGGTAAATTATTATCTTATGTCAATGAATGTTATATTTGCACATTATTTTCTTAAAATAAATAAAATACTTTGGTTTTATTGAATTATTTTAAACAAGTACCTATATAAAGATTATTGACTTTCAAACTGAAATCTAAGGTGGAATATATTTAATTTTCAAATCAAGGAATTTGATTGGCTTATCTTGTGTGCAGGAGATAATGAGAAGATGATGGATATTTGCTGAGGAATTTAATCAAGGCGGAGAATAAAAGATACATTATTGGAGTGTCATTTAGTATTTTTAAGAATTCTCATTTGTAATTATTTATTAAACCAAAGGGTGTGTCCTTTGGAATGTAACTGTCTGTAGCTTTCTCTTATGTGAATGAAAGGGTGTGTCCTTTCATATATGTCTTTTGATTGACATACTTATAGGGAGTCATTCTTATATGTAAA